>NC_091240.1:11734989-12034989 GCF_040958095.1 Procambarus clarkii | reverse complement strand
TTTTATAAGCATTTTTCCCACTGCGCACTCGCATACACACACATACACACACACTGGGGAGATTGAAAGAGTGGAAATAGACGAAATGCCCATCCAGATTAGGGCAAACGCTGTAGCCACGCCATCTAGAGCAGCTAGGCGTAGACCCGAGGCTTCTGGTCTCTGCGATGCTTGCCAGAAACCAGGGACCCTGGGCCACATATCCCAGGCATGCCACAAGACACATGGGGTTCGGGTGAAACGTCATGACGATATCACCCGGTTCGTAGCCGGCCGCCTGCGGCAAAGAGGTTTTGAGGTGGAACGTGAAGTCCGTATACCGGATGCAGGGACCTTCTGTAAGCCTGACATCATAGCTTGCAAAGGTGATGAGGCCTTTATATTAGATACCCAGGTCTCTGCTGATAACTTTCCACTCTCCCATCCACATCAGAGCAAGTGCGACAAGTACGGCACCCCAGAGATCCTTCAAAAGGTCAGGGAATATACCAGGAAGCACACAGCATCCGCCTCTTCAATAACCCTTAATTGGAGAGGAGGATGGTGCAAGGAGAGTGCGCGTGGTCTACAGGACATGGGACTCACCAAGAGCGACCTTGAGGTTTGCTCTGTGAAAGCCCTGACCTGGACATATTCCATCTACAGAATATGGTCCAAGACCACATCTAGGGGCAGACCACCTTAGTCCCAGGATCACCGTGCACAGGGTGCATAAGGGTTAATATAGTCTCACTTAGGTGAACCTCAGCCAGGATAGCTGGTAGCCAACTATCTAAGCAGAGTCGTTATCTGGAGTATCACTTCTCCAAATGGTGTCTCACAAGAGGGTGGATGACGTGGCCAAAGCCCACGAGTGGGTAAGGCGGCGGCTGGAGGGACCCCCATGCGCATACATGATATCCCTCCTGCTCCGGGGCCTTGTTTGGAGCTTCCACTATGAAAAGTATTTTTCCATGTATGCCGATGTCAAGTCACCAATCCTGCCGCTTAGGCAGCTTGCTGTTTTGCTTTCAGCTTCAGATCTTTTTTAATGATATACTGTGCACCTCTCCCTTTGTGTGCCGTGTCCCATATAAGAAAAACCAAATACAAAAGAATTTTTCATTTTGTGTATGTTATTTTCTTGTTATTATTGTGTTATTATTATCTTAACTCTTGTGGGTTGTGATGAGATCTGCCATTTATGTGTATTTTAGTTTCTGTTTGATAGGGAATTAGGTATGCTTAGGGGTGCCTTCTTGCCATGCCCAGTGGCTGGAGGGATTGGTGCCCTGAAGCTACATAAATACCCTATACCCCCCGAAGTGGCAAGGCCCAGGAGTTAGGGAACAACTAGTCACCAATGGATGCCAATACGAGAACAGAAACACATAAGGCGAACGATGTCAAAAGTATCGGAGTCACCAAGAATACTATCAAGGGACAAGCAACCACGGGGGACAGTCGGCACACAAGATACATGCTCGTCCCAGAAGTCAAGACATTCAACAAGGATATGCACGACCGTAAGAGGGACAATGCAATTTGGACAATAAGGACCAGGGCGGCGCTACATCAAGTGACCATGAGTTAAGCGAGTATGGCCAATACGCAACCTCGCCAGAGCCGTTTCCCATCGCCGGATAAGGTGGTAGGAGGACAGCCACGAGAACACACAACTCTTAAGAGTACGCAGTTTGTTACCAGTAACAGAACATCAACAAGCCTGCCAACGGGTAAGGATGGAGGAATAGATAACCGGGTAAAAGTCGGAATAAGGAATACCTTTACGAGAGATGGGACAAGAGCAGACAGCTTCCCTGGTGGCAGCATCCGCACGCTCATTTAAAGAAACACCAATATGGCTGGGAACCCAACAAAACTCAACCGACTTAAATTTACTGTGAACAAGAAACAGCCAATGCTGGATCTCGACAACCACTGGATGAACCGGATTAAAGGACCCGAGAGCCATAAGGGCACTACGAGAGTCAACAACAACTACAAAGGAAGATTGACAACAAGAAAGCAAGAGACGAAGAGCATAGAGAATAGCATAAAGCTCCGCTGTGAAGGTGCTAGTCTCCGGAGGTAAGCGACACATATAAGTGCAATCAGGAAAAATAACAGAGTAGCCTACACCGTCTGCAGACTTAGAACCATCGGCTGAAGATGGAAACGGAGCGGGAGTGAGTAGAAAAGTGCTCAAGGAAAAGGCGTTTTAGAACCATAGGAGGGGTAAAAGCTTTAGTGATGCGGGTTAATGATGTACAAAACTGCGGAGGGGGGAACTTTCCATGGGGGCAAAGAAGGAACAACACGAGGAGAAATATTATTAATACGAACTGAAAGAGAATCCTGTAAGCGAGATAACCGGACAGAAAGAGGGAGGTGGTGAAGAGGAACAGGAACCACAGTAGGGGCAAAAGTTAAAGCACGACAGAGGCGAGAAGAAGGATGTTGCAAGGACCACGCAAGATAGTGAAGACAGAAGCGATTATGGTGGTCCTGGAGAGATAGGAAGCCAGTGTCAAAATACATGCTGAGGACGGGAGTCTAACGGAATGCACCAGATTGAGGCGCAACCCAGTATGGTGCAAAGCATCAAGACGGCGAAGAGTAGGAGAAGAAAAGGTCACTGCCATGGAGGTCATCAAGAACCTGCCACGTGAAATCTAAGTAAAGAGAAGACGAAGAAAGATCAAGATCAAGACAGGAAAGGGTGCGAGTCCGAGAGTCCAAATGCGTGGGCTCACCAGAATTCAGAAGAGACAGGGAGGAAGAGAGGACGAACGGCTCAAGAGGGCAACTACGGGTGTTCGTCAGAACTTCACCCCAAAGGGAATGACGACAATTGAAATCACCTAGCAGGAGCACAGGCTCTGGCAAGGAGTGTAGTAGGTGTTTCAGATCGGGAAGATAAAGCGGGACACTCGGGGGCAGATAAATGGAACAAATGGTGTACCATTTCCTCACAAAGATACGGGCAGCAGAACAATGGAGAGGTGATGGAAAAAGTAAGGGGACAAAGGGAACATCAGAGCAAATCAAGAGAGCAGAAGAGTTAGGAGCCCCAGCAACAGCTGTGGGGGGGAGAAGAGAAAGGAATAGTCACGAAAGCGACCAAGACGAGCACCAAGCATCGGCTCCTGGAGACAGACACAAAGGGGCAAAAACTGCGAAATCAGAAGTTGGAGTTCAAGGAAATTGGTGTAATAACCATGAACGTTCCATTGAAGAGTAGACATCGATGAGGAGAGAAAGGACAGCAACAGAGAACAACAAAGAAACAAAGGTGAAAAGGGAACACAGCACGTTAAACAAGCGCAGGATCAGGGTTAGAGGGCATGGGTAAACTGAGTAAAGAAGGAGGGAAGGGAGCTAGAGGACTGACCAGGGCGGATGAGTAGGGTCCTGGAGGAGGAAGAGGGGGAGAACTGAGGGTCAAGGACAGCAGCAGGAGGGGCAGAAACCAGGGACTGCACCTCAGCAAGGGCACCAACCGAGAGGGAAGTGGGGGCCAAAGAGACCTCCATAGCAGGAACAGGGGGGCGTAACCACCAAAACGGGAGGGGACGGAGCAAGTCAGAGGTAGGAGGCGAGGAAAAAAGCGAAGCCTTTTTACCCACCAGGGAGGAGAAAGGAGAGGAGTCAGGCTTACCCTTCTGACTCAAAGAGACAGGTGTCCCGGCAACTACGTACTGGGCAACGGATTTTAGCGTTTCAACAGGAAAAGCAGAACAAGAGCATACACGACAGTCGTTGGGAGAGCGATGGACATCAACCCGTACTGACAGGCAGCATGGAGAGCCAATAGACGGAGGAGAAGGATGGGAAAAAGGATCGGAGGGAGATGAGAAAGAAGACACAGGAGACATGACAGACCAGGCAGAAAGAAGGGGAACCCCAGACAGAGGACCCGGAGGGAGACACTTCGGGACAGAACTCAAAGGAACAGAGGAGGGGGCGGTGGGCATGTCAGGGTCCAAGGCCTGGAAACGGGTTTGAGTTTGAGGAAGGTGGGAAGGACGAGGAGAGGCTGAGCGCAACACGCGAGCATATGAGACGTTAGCATTTGGTGGGAGACGGCGAACTCGACGCCTTGCCCCAGGACAAGACAAACGCTCCCGGTGCTTCAAGTTGAGGACAGCTGCCTCAAACTTGTAATGTATACACGCATGGGAGAAGGTAGGATGGGCCTCACCGCAGTTGAGGCAGCGAGCCTGAGGAGAAGTGCACTCCGACTTAGAGTGACCTTCGCCCCCACACGAAGGACAGAGAGACAGATCCAGAGCAGCAGAGGGCACCATGCCCAAACCTCCAGCACTTATTACAGAGCCGAGGAGAGGGAATGTACTCCTGGATGGAGCACCTGGCACCAGCAAGAATGACAGAGGGTGGAAGGGTCCTACCATCAAAGGTGATCTTCACAACCCGAAGGGGTTGACGGTGACGACCACGAGGGGGATGAGTAAACGAGTCTACCTGGAGGACAGAATGGCCCTGGGCATCAAGGATATGCCGAATATCTCCGTGGCAGTCCTGGAGATTCCGAACACCGGTAGCAACATGGGGTGGGAGAAGAATTGTGCCAACACTGGCATTCAACTGAGCATTCTTGGAGACCCTAACAGGGGTTTCGCCAAAGCAGGACAAGGCGGCCAAGCGGGAGGCTGCATCCTGTGAAGGAGCAGCAATAACATGTGTACTGAGAAGGGTGGGGTGGAAAGTAACAGAGGCATCTACGGAATCAACAAGGTGCCTATGGAGGGAGAAATTGTCAGGAGGCACAGAATCAAGAGGGAGGAGATCAAAGTATTTGGCCCACGAAACGGGACCAAACAAGGCTTGATATGCATCAGTATGGGAAGGAATCGAGCGAGTGCGGCCATGTTGAGGACGGCGTTGAGAACCCCAGAGAGGGGGTTAAAAGGCACAGTAGTCACAACTAGAGACAGAGCCGTGCCAGGGGATGATGTGTTTACTAGTTGTGTTTACTAGTTGTGTTTTTGCGGGGGTTGAGCTTTGCTCTTTCGGCCCGCCTCTCTTTCGGCCCATGTGGTCACCACTGGGGGCTTGGGGCTCGACCCAACCACAGAAGAGGGAGGGGAGCCGAGGGGAGTAGTCAGGCAGGTCAAAGGAGGAGCAAGGTTGGGGCTCAATGCAGCAGGGGCTATAGAACCCAGTCTTCCAACACGGTCCAACTCTGGAGCTTGGTCGCCCACCCCACGAGCCTGAGAAGATAGAAGAGGAACAGAATTAGACATAAGGACGGATAGAAAAACATTCATTCACGAATGTGCCCCCATACCCACCATGGAGCCACAATTAGAGGCAGGACACCCAACAAGAAGCTATCGCCGATCATGCCGGGGTCCCCCTAGGCATGCGTCGTGAGTATACGCCCCACAAACGCCACCTTAAGAACCGTCAGTCCATCGAGATCGGGTTCAGTGTCGAAAGGAGGATTGACAATAAAAGGTTTCCCTTGCTCTCGGCGTTGGGTACTACAGTTTTACAGGTGCAAGAGTATGCTTCCCCAAGCACCCGGGTGTCAAAATAGAAGAAGTCCAAAAGAATAACCAAAACAAGCAAAAGGTCGGCAGGAAACGACAAGCAGATAGGAGAAGAGGGGGGAGAAAAACGAAACATAAGGAAAAAGAAAAGCGATCCGGCACAATTGGAGAAGACAGCAGCAGGAGCACAAGGCCACAATAGGACAGAGGACTGTCCCATGGAGCATCACACTCCGGCAGCAAACCACCAAGTCCTTTCATGGCGCCAACGAGCCCGCTGGGGAGCGGGACCCCCACAACAAGCTGACTAACTCCTGTGTACCTCTAACTGCTTGGCTAGCTAGGTGAAACTAGGTGAACAGAGGCATTTAGGTGAAAGGAAATGTGTTCAACCATTTCTGTCCCGCCTGGGATTCAAGCCCGGAATTCTTGATTGTGTGTCGAGAACAAACCCGACTGTTCTACCGGATTTATATGCAAGAAGGTACATTGGGTTTATGAGAGTACATAGCATTGATGTTTTACATTCTTGTAACACCACTAGCATGTATAACGTTTCAGGCAGGTCCTTAATCTAACAGATAATTTTATGTAGGTAATTTATAGCAAAATTGAAAAAATGTTAACAAGTGCATTGTAAGAAAATTTGACAAAGATTAGTAGGTATGCGGACGAGGAGTCACAATAACGTGGCTGAAATATGTTGACCAAACCACACACTAGAAAGTGAAGGGACGACGACGTTTCAGACCGTCCTGGACCATTCTCAATCCATACCACACACTAGAAGGTGAAGGGACGACGACGTTTCAATCCGTCCTGGACCATTCTCAAGTCGATTGAGAATGGTCCAGGACGGACCGAAACGTCGTCGTCCCTTCACCATTTAGTGTGTGGTTTGGTCAACATTAGTAGGTACATTAAAGACAAATTTGAGGGTTATTAACAGGTACATTGTAGCATAATTTGAGGATTATTTCAAGGTATAATGCAGTAAAATATGCATTCAGTGTAACAACCATGATATAAGATGTGTGTTATATAAAAATAATGAGTGAATTTTAAATTTCTGGTACTAAATGAAACCTGTCATGTCATGTCAAAAATGTGCTACATAATCATGTGTTATATAAGGGTTAACTCTGTAACAGAAATCATGCAACTTAAATATTTATATAGTCTACTTTTATTTGTATAAAGAATACATAGAAGAATATTACAGAGCTAGTGAATAAGTACATGGAAATACCCACTTTTGCATATTTTCTCCTGGTATAATTATAATGTTCAGCCAGTGTTACAGAAACCTTTGATGTTTTAAAACTTAGGTTTTGTAGTATACTGTAGTTGACTACAGTTGAAAATAAAACAATCAAAATTATTTGCGAAGTTGCTTATGTAGACAACAATTTCATAGGCGGAATAAAGTGTATGAAGAAAACTTGACTAGACTGACCAAGAACTTGCCCATCAAACAAAAGCAAATGTTTTATGGGTGAAGCATAAACTCTGCCATTTTGGGATTTCAAAAATTCTGAGAATTTGCCATTGAGGGGCAAGATTCTCGGATGCTGAAATGACTTGCAAAATATACATTAAATACAGCAAATATACCCAAGTTCAGGTTCAATAAAATAATTTCCTTTTAATGTAATGAAACACCTATTTCTGATGGTTCCTTGTTGCCTCCCTGTACCTAACTCACTAGATACCACCACACATATCATGTTACTTTGCGAGTCAAAGATAAACTACTGGAGACCAAAGGCCAATCCCTGGTACCCTCAAAGAGGCACAAGGAACAAGGGAGACCAAATCACTCTAACTGAGTGTATAAACCACCAGAAATGCAGAGCAGAACACAACTGACAACAACAAAGTAAATATGAACAGCTCTAAAATCTAGGAACATAGTAGTTAGGTCGCTTCCCTACTTTTTATTCCCCTCTCACTGCCAGGTTGCAGTCCTGGGAGGTTCCAGTCTGCTGAGTGTCAACCTATCAGTCATGAGATGACTGATCAGATGACTGAAAAAAAATGATCTTGAAGATAATTACTAAGCTAATTATCTTCAAGATCATTTTTTTTATGATTATCATTTTTCTTATTATTTTTTATTTTACATTTATATTGTCAGTCTCTACTGATTTTTTGTTGTTTTATTTTATGTAACTTCTGTGTCCTTCCTGGCTATCTATTGGATCTTTATTTTACTTCTAAATTGTTACTATTTTATTGTATTTGCTCTTATTCTTGTGTTTTGCTTTATCGTGTATCTTGTATCGTGATCCCTCTGCATCCTATGCACACTGATATTGATCCTGATCAAAATCTTCTGTCTCATATCTATACCAACCAGCACATTGATCATCATTATTGCAAGTATTTCACAGCACACCAGGCTAAAAACAAACTTCAAAATAGCACCTGTCTATCAGTTTATAACCAAAATGTTAGATCACTTGGTAAACATTTTGACGATTTAAATGCATTACTCACAGCAATAGGTACTAACCTATCGTTCATTATTTTAACAGAAACTTGGCTAAATAAAGATTATACCCAACTCTACAACTTAGCTGGTTATAAAGCCATTCATAATTGTAGGCCTAATAAAAAAGGTGGTGGCACAGCTATATATTACCGAAATACATTTATCTGCAACAGTGTTATTAGTGACAGAGATGACTACTGTGAATATACTTTTGCTCAGTTTACAATTAAATCCCTTAAATCTTCTTTGACTATTGGAGCCATCTATAGATTTCCTAATACTAACATAGCTTCTTTCTCAGACAACCTAAGGAATCTTATTATAAACAACAATCTCAACAAAAACCACTTCATTCTGGGAGGAGATTTTAATATTGACCTGGGTCAATAAAATTGCTCTCAAGTTGACTATTTCCTTAACAGCATGAACTCCTGTATGCTAATCCCCACAATCACCAAACCTACCCGAGTCACTCAAACATCAGCCACTACCTTGGACCACATATGGACAAACATAACAGCTCCCCTTGTATCTGGTATAATCTACGACAGAACAACTGACCACTATCCTACCTTTCTCATAGCGAACATGGACATAACACCACCAAAAAGCAAGAAACTTTCATTTAGGCTACACAGTGAATCAGCTTTAGACAATCTTACAGAGGCACTTTACAATATTAACTGGGATTCTGAATTCAATAATACCCATGATATAAATTCATTAGCTAACCTCTTCATTTCCAAAACTCTAAGCCTCTACAACATTCATTGTCCCCTTCTTACCAAGCAAGTAACTGACAAAAGATTAAACAATCCATGGCTCACAAGTGGCATTCTCAACTCAATCAACAAGAAACATGAATATGAAAAGAAACTTAGGATTGGCCTAGTTTCAAAGGAAGTAGCTAAAAGGTACTCATCAATGCTTACCAGTATCATAAGAAAGGCAAAACTTGCATATTATGTGAATAGATTCAATGAAGCAAAAGGCAACATGAAAAGCACTTGGAAAACTATCTCTAGTATCCTAGGAACTAAACAACACTCACATAACCAAATAAAACTCTACAAGGATGGGGGTATACCGTCAACTGACTTAGAAATGGCAAATGAATTTAATAGTTTCTTTTCATCGGTTGGTGCTAATCTTGCCAGTAAAATCCCACAGACTCAGACACATATCAACACATATCTCTCAGGCAGCTATCCAAACTCTCTTCTCTTTTCACCAATCAGCCCGGCAGATGTTGTGTCCATCATACATTCTCTAAAAACCAAGGCAGGGAACACCAGTGAAATTCCGTCCATTGTGTACAAGAGAGCCTCCCATGCCCTTGCCCCACCCATAGCACTACTGTTCAACAAATCTATAGAGTATCACACCTTCCCTGATATCCTCAAAAAAGCAAGAGTAACGCCAGTCCATAAAGGAGGCAATCCGGCGGACATAAACAATTATAGACCAATATCAAATTTACCCATTCTATCAAAAATATTTGAAAAAATTATTTACAAACAGCTCTATTCCTACCTCGTAAAATTCGACATACTCAGCCCCTGCCAGTTTGGCTTCCGGTCCCAAAAGAGTACCAATGATGCAATCATTAGTCTCCTTGACATTATCTACTCAGCCCTTGACAAAAATGAGTTTCCGATTGGACTCTTCATTGACCTAAGAAAAGCCTTTGATACTGTTAATCACAACTACCTCTTACTTAAACTCCAGCATTATGGAATCCGAGGCCTTGCCCTTGACTACATCCGATCCTATCTTAGTGACAGACACCAATATGTAACCATCAATGATACAACTTCTTCCACTCTACCAATTACCGTTGGAGTGCCACAGGGCAGCATCTTAGGACCTCTTCTATTTCTTATATATATAAACGATCTGCCTAATGTCTCTAATATTCTCAAACCTATATTGTTTGCTGACGATACTACCCTTATCTACTCAAACCTCAACCCACATACACTAAATAATGTTGTGAATAATGAATTAAAAAAAGTCCACTTATGGATGTCAACGAACAAACTAACATTAAACATCGAAAAGACTTACTGCATCTTATTTGGAAGCAAATCATCAAATGCAATTCAGCTACAGATAGACAACATTAACATCAGTAATAAAAATGATGGCAAGTTTCTTGGCCTATTCCTAGACAAGAGACTCAACTTCAGCACCCACATTCAACACATAACTAAGAAAGTCTCTAAGACAGTTGGTATACTCTCCAAAATCAGATATTATGTTCCTAACTCTGCTCTCCTCTCACTATATTATGCACTAATCTACCCCTATCTTAATTATGGTATCTGTGCATGGGGGTCTACCACTGCAAACCACCTTAAGCCCATCATCACACAGCAAAAATCTGCTATCAGAATAATAACTAACTCTGCTTTCAGACAACACTCAGCTCCCTTGTTTAAATCCCTAAACTTGCTAAATATTAACTCCCTCCACACATTCTCTTGTGTCAACTACATTTACAAAACCCTGTTCTTAAATGCAAACCATGCTCTGAAACTCTCCCTGGACAGATGTAATAGGACCCATTATCACCACACCAGAAATAAATATCTCTTTGATATCCCCAGGGTCAAACTTAATCTGTGTAAACACTCTATGCAAATTAAGGGACCTAGTCTATGGAACTCACTCCCTAGTGAATTGAAAAACTGTAAAACTTTTGCCTTATTTAAAAGCAAAACCAAAAAGTACCTAACTTCATCTATTTAGTTTCCTACACTGAGCTTTAAATTTGCTCTGTACCTAGTGTTACCCAATCTCCTAATTTTTATGTAATATCAAACAACCTTATCATTGTGTTCATTGCTGTCTTCTTTTATGTGCTAGCCATATGCTGTATTGTGACTACCAATTTTTGTCAACTACCATTCAAGCTGTCATTGCAATCAATCTTATATTGTTTCTGCTGTATTGTGCCTACCAATTTGTTGTCAACTACCATTTTAAGCTGTCATTGCAATCAATCATAGCTACCTATGTGCTTTAATATACTGTACCTATAATTTTCTCTCATCTTTTTTTTTCATTCCATGTAATCTGTTATCATTTTTTGTCTATAAATTTTGCAAGTATTTACCTCCTTAAAATTTTCTTAGATTAAGGACCTGCCCGAAACGCTGCGCGTGCTAGTGGCTTTACAAGACTGTAATTACCATATTTGTATCCTCACATTCCTTATGTACATTCTTGTATATGCATAAATAAATAAATAAATAAATAAATGACCAAAGACTAACTACCCACCTGAAAGGGGAAAGAAGTTATCAGAGAACTATTGATGGATCCACTAGAAATAGGTGCTTCATTACATTCAATGCTGTTTTTTTAGGAAGGCTTCCTTGGCAACTACCTGTAGCTATCTCAACAAAAAGAACAAAAGCAAGAAAGAGACTCACAAAAGGCAAAGATGGACAAAAGCCAGTAATCCCTAAGAAGAACATCAACATTGGGTAACCCTACCCAATGTCAATCACGCTCGCTGTGGCCCAGCAACATTAGCAAGATATAGTGCTGCCAACACCAAACAGGATGTTGGCTGAACAATATCTCAATATGACAGCTTGGGAGCAATTGGAGTGGAGCCGCAGCACATGCCTAACCATGGCGAACCCATGAACAGTGCTGTGCATCTGACAAGGAGGATGAGATTTTTCCCAGGGATGAGGCCTTAATTAAAAAGGTATGGTGTCAAGGGAGTAAGGTGCCAAGGGACTGAAACCCCCTAAAACCCAAACAGGAAACTGGCAAAATAGAGCCAATTGAAGGGCCAATATAAAGCCCCCCACTTAATGGTCCCTGCAAGGGCGAAAGGGATGAAAGCAGAGAAACTTCTACAGAACCTAGAGCCAAACTGTGCATGCAAAATTCGTCTCTCTCACAACTGTTTGAGCATCTGCCGAGTAATCTGGGAACTCTCCAACACTAGCCGATGTCATGCATCCAAGCACAGCAGGGCCAGCAGTTGTAAGGAAAAGGAAGTCGACCGAGAATCCCAGACTAGCCCCAACCAGGACTGAATTTGCAACAGAAACAACTGGTACTTCTGTAAACTCAAAGTCCATAAAATAAGTGAGGAATATAAACACACAAAGCTTTATACTAAAACAGGAAGAAACACAAGCAAATGAGAAGATAGAGCCCAAAGGATGGTCAACACTAATCTGGAAGCCTGGGATCTGAAGGGCAAAGGTGTCATGAAGAGCACATGCAAACAGGGACACACAAGCCAAATACTCGATGGATTCACTTCAGGCATATAGGAACCTCCTGACCTGCCACCTGGTGTGAGTGTAAGATTTTAGCAGAGAAATGACCTGTCTACTGTGTGCCTAGTTTTAGAGCTGTTCATTACAACTCTAACAGTCTACAATCAATCCTACAATCCTACAATCCTAACAATCCTACAATCTTTATGCTCAATTAGTATTAAGCTTTTATGCTCAATTAGTATTAAGCTTTAGTCATTTAAGTTTTTCATGCCCGAAACGCTTTGCGTAATAGTGGCTTTAGGCATTGTATGTACTAGCTCTATCTATAAGTCCACCAATCTTTGTAAAAAATTTCTTGTATGTATGTACCTTACCTAAATAAACATTTATTTATTTATTTATTATTATTTATTTATAACACTAGGCACATTAGTCTTGCACTTAGCCTACCTGAAATATTTTGGACATATTTATTACAGCTAAATAATAAATGCTAATTAAAGCTGTTGTCTGCTTTATTTTCTTCTACCTTTCTGGTCAATTAATCTTTTAGAGAGGAGTGATCTAGTAGTCCCAGCTTCTTGTGCCTCTATGAGGAAGGAGGATTAGGTTTAGGCCTCTGGTCTACAGATGGATTTGTATGATCTGTGAGGTGTAACATATGTGTAGAGTTATCTAGTTGGTTAGCTACAGGAAGTTGCTGAGGGAGCCCTCTCAGAAACATCTTATAGAAGTACATGACAATAAAAATATGTGTACATTTGTTTTAAAAAAGAACTCTTATTTGTCTTGGCTTTATAGCTGACTTAGATTATAGTACCAAACGTTTACATAGTATGTTACACAGTACTGTCTAGACATGTACATTATATAACTACAACACTCTATATATATATATATATATATATATGGTACACATGTCATCTGAATACCAAAACTTAAAATTTAAGCTATACATCATAATTTATATAAAGGATAATATAGTACTTATTTTATGTTTATCCGAAAACAATGTTTAATGCTAAGCAATTATGGGAAGCTATCAAAATCCACAAAATTAAGATGATGCAGTCCAATTTAACAGTACAGTATTTAGCATATTAAACTGAAATATCACAGTGCTATATGTTAACTCTTAACTGATATGTACTGTACAGTTTTGCCCTTAGCCTACCTAAAATATTTCTGACATATTCATCACAGCAAAATATTAAACATTAATACTTAAGAGCTAAAGCTAACAACTGGTGGTACAGTGGTAACACACTCACCCCACACCTCACAAGCAATGTGGTCCTGGGTTTGAGTCCTGGCCAAGGAAGATTGACTAGGTGCCAATCTTTAACTGTTCGCCTCTATTCACCCAGCAGTAATTGGGTACCTGGTTATTAACCGATTGGCGGGTCATATTCCAGGGGGGGGGGGGGGAATTTGTGGCAAGGTTTACCATGAGCTAAGGAACAGGGAAACTCTCAGCTTGCTAACAGGAGTCAGAATAGTCTGTTCCTGAACCCACCTGTGTAACAATAATCAGAGCTTGCTGACGTGAAATAGCAAATTGATAGAGCAGACTAAAGTTCAGAAATAATAAAGAAATCATTGTAGAAGTATCAAAATGCATTAAAAAATTAAATCGAGAATGGGATTTATGGGCAAGAATGTTAGGAGGAAGCTGAAAACTGGTGCAAATGCCCAAAAAGTGTGAATTAAGCATATTGACAACCAGCATTGATTTTGCAATAACAGGAACCATAATGGGCACCAAATTACCCTGTACCTACAATCTTGGAAACCTTCTTCCAGATATAGGAAAAAGGGGTGTTAACATTGACAGTGGAGACAAGAGCTCCAAATTCCATCTCCTACTTACTGTACCCTGTCCATTAAATCCTGCTTAATGGGTCCTATTCTGTGTATCCTACATACTGAACCCAATCCAGTGAATCCTTCTCACTGGACCATTTCAGTGAACACTGCAGTAAATAGAAACAAATACAAATTAGTTATGACAAAGTAGGTAACTGCATTATATAGCCATGAGGTGCCAGATGTATATAAATCTGTAATGTTCATTTGCATCATGATCTTTTCAAATCATGTAGTGTTTTTAGTGTTTATAAAGTTACTCTATATTTTCTCATTGTAATTTTTAAAGTGTACCAAGGTAAATATGAATTAAATGTTGTAGAATCTAATATCAGATTGCACTGTGTGCATTAAAGCTTTATACTTAATTGTTTTAATGTACTGGAAATGCTTTTCCCAATAAGATAAAAAGAGTTAATCTGTAAAGACCCCTAATATTAAAATAGTACCCTAAAACTTACTAGCCTATTTATTTTTTAAGTACATTACTGTATTCCATTTTTTCATTGGAGAATAGCTGAATATATGACAGTTTATGTCAGTATGAAATCAAATCTTTATGCTAAAACTGTACAATAATTACATATTTTATAAAACTTTAATTTGATGGAATCTTTCACAAGGCTACAATTTTGTTAATGTGTGGGATTTCATCCTATCTTCCCAGGTCGGCGGGAAACAATGAGTTTGTTTATTCCAAAACACTTCCATATTATTGTAAACTTTGGGTACTGGATCATTATAGTTGAGCGCTTCACATATGCGGCAATAATGAAAGACTTGTGAGGCGAAGTATCCGTGTTCATTCAGCACCCGATATCTGGAGCGCCAGTCATGGTATTTGCTGTATGCCTCGGGGTTTGAAGCCAAGAACCTGCCAATGTATGTAATATTAATTAATATGATTTTAGTGGTTTGATGGTCTAATGACTTGTAGGCTTCAATGAATGATAGCAAAGAATGGGCATACATAGGAAATTCTCTTGTCTAAATATTGCAGTTCATTTGGCCAATGAAGCAGACTGGTCACAACAATAATAATAATAATAAAAATAATATTAATATTATTTGATTTATAAAAAATAGGACGACCTGATTACTTTACAGTGATTTCATAGTTCAGTATGAAATTGATATTTTTTATAAATCCACTAAAAACGCAGAGCATTTCAGGCATTCCTTAAGATTAATTTGAGTTTTAATTAGTACATTTCATGGTAATGCTTAAAGTATGTGATGCAATTTATCCAGAAGGTTATTATTTATCCAGAGGGTTAACAGTGTCAAACTCTGTCTTGTTTTTCTCAGAGTGTAGCTTGACCAGACTTGCTTTCGTACGACCTCCAAATCAAGACCGTGTTTTTTAATTGGATTTGACTTCTTTTCAGTGCGGGTCCTCTTCTGTATCCTACCTGCAGTATGAGTTAGGGGCCCAGCTTCACCCTGGCTGGTAGACAACCTTATTTTTTGGGTGGAGGCAGGTGGCAGATGTACTGTTAAATGCAGGTACTAGACTAAAAGGAGGTGGCCCCAGTTTTCAGGTCATTCTCGGTAGCACTTCTTCTGTGGATATCAATAATGCTCTGTTTACCTCGGCTCTATGTGATGATGTCAGGGTTTGGCAGCTCCACGTTCAGGTTGCCTTCAGTTGCAGTGAAGGAAATTTTCTCCAGGAAGTTCTGGTCAGATCTCAATCCCCTTTATGGGCTTCCATCATCCTCTGTCATGTTGTGCAGCTGCAGATTCCATTCCCAAATTGTTCCAAGTTAAATTATTCTTTGTGTATAATGAGCATTTATGAACTTTGACAACTGTATACTATAACTAAGAAAATAAGGTTCCAAATATATTTATCATAATCGGCTATAATTTGAGGATATTTAATTGCTAATTACTAATATTGTACAGTATATTGAAAAAATAAATACAGTAAATAACAGAAAACTGACTCAAGAACAAAATTGACTAGTGTAGCAAATCAAAATATGGCTATTTAATACATTCCCTGGTATTAGAGCAAGTGAGAATATCTAAAATGTTCCCTGATATCAAGAAATGTTTGGCTATCTTGAACACCACCTGGTATCATGGCATGAGATATTGCCCAGAACATTACCCCAGTAACACAATATGTGTGCAGTGTGATATAGTTGCAATTATTAGTTGCCATAACATCACAGAGAAATAACTCTTACTTCTCAACAAAAATTAGAATTGCATCTAAAATTGACCATATTTTTGCTTTTAATGTATAACTACCAATAAACTGCTTTAACAGGTTTCTTACTTACATTAGGTGTTTGGCAAGATGCCGAGGAGATGGAAAATCATTGATGTGTATGAATGAATTGGGTGGCAGGATCTTTTTATAGTCTTGCACTGGTGCCCCCATTACCACAGGAACAGCTCCCTTCCCCAAGGCATTCCACCAAACCTAAAGAAATATATGACTTTACAGTAGTAGAACAGATAAGTATCATTAGTGTATTCAAACTACTATACCTATCTTCAATGGCTGTGAATTATGCAATATAAAAGTTTGACTCACTGTCAGGAAGAACATGAAAAGTTTGATGCAATGTAAACCTTGAAAGATTGGTATGGATCCAGTCTAAAGTAGTCTGGTCTACAGAGGTCAGAGGCTGCAGTATATATAACCATACAGTGCAGCCTCCCACAAACCAGGAAGTTCCTATTACAAGAACTTCCAAATAAGAAAAAGGATTCTGTTAACCGAACTGTTCATTTGGAACATAGTTCCAGATTCCCCGATTTCTGAAAACAATCATTGAAAATATGTACTGATTTGGCATACCAATTTTTAGTCCAATCATATTTTCCCCAGTACAGTACAGTACAGTACAGTACAGTACAGTATAGTATTTTATGTGGGGTAGCCCCTTCGGCTCCCCGGAGCTAACCGGGCTGATATGAATGTATTAGACTCTGTCATCACTCAATGCACATGGAATTCTAGGCCTACCAGGGACCACGAGCCAGAACCTTGCCCTGCCTCAAGGCACGAGGAGCAATGGCTTATAGAAATCTTCGTATGGTTGGAATTCTATGTCTGCCATCAACCGAGTCAGGTGCCCAGAAAGGTAAGTGCCCCAAAACAAACCCCTATTCTGGTTAAAATATTACTACAGAGAGCCGAAGTAGTGGACAGAACTCCCCAAATGAAAACAAGCAAACGAGCATTATATCACCAAGTCACTGCACCGCCATCTGCGCAACCCGCCCCCCCTTCTCGGGAGGGAAAAGGGGGGAGCCCCAGATTCCCACACTGGCTATCCACACCCTAGTTCTGTGGCTGATGTAAATCTGGTAGGGTCGTGCACCTCTGGCTCCTGAGTTTTCCAGTTCTGTGCCTTGTGGTGTGCTTCTGTATGGTGCACGAGCCAGGAGTAATTTCACAAGTACTCAGGCTGCATGCGCCTAGGGTCTCCTTCCCTAAGTGCCCTGTAAGTACTGCCCTTGGGGCTTTGGGCCACCTTCCACAAGTCACCTTGGGGTCTACCTCCGCTGGGTCCTTTGCTGCTCGGTAATTGACTGCCCTGTGGAGTCACCTGAGGTGTTTCGTACACCTCTTTTTGCCTCTGAGTAGGGGGGTAGTTTTCATCACAGGTACTGTGGTACAGGTACAGGTACTGTACACAGGGTACTGTGCAACTAGTTTTCACCTCTCATAGCAGCCGGCTCTGTTCCGCCTGGGCACATTGTCCTCGTGCTGGGTTTTCTTTTAATTTTTGTTTCCTGCCTGGTAGGAGGTCTGCCCCTTTGTTTGGTCACACCCTTTTGTATCTTGGTGGTCCTATGCTAGGTCCTCCGTGAGTGTACACGTCCCGGGGGTTCAGCTTTGGCAGTTTGTTTAGTATTTTTTGGGTGCAAGTTAGCAAGTACCCTGCTTGCACTGTCCTTAGCAAGATAACGTGATAAAGGACCCTGCGAAACCCAGTGAGGGCTCTTTGGTCCGATGGATGCGACCCTTGGGTCCCCTCTCACTTCGTGCAAGTTTGAAGGTTGCTCTGTCCCCTTGTCTCAGGGTGACACTCACCAGTTGTGCCTCCGTCATTCTGCCTGTAGGGTTGTTGACACTTTCGACCCGGAGTCTTGCGAGTTTTGTTCCTTGTTTGTACTCCAATTCACCCAGTCCACTGATCACGATATGAGGGTGCAGGCAGCTTCGGCATGTCATGCTGAGTTTAGGTTGCTGCATTGTGCTAGATTGGTTGCTACACCAGATGCCCAGAGTCTGCTCCGTTTTGGTTATAGGGACCCAGACTTGGGGGAGTTAGTCACTTCGACTTTGGTTCAGTCTGCACCCCCCTTGTCCTTCGCCTGCTGATGTTCGTCCTGTTCCTTCCCCCTTGCTTCCAGCTCCGAAGTGTCTGAGGGTTCTGGGGTTGGTGCTGGGTTTAGTTTGTGTTGAGACTGTGGCGGTTTCGAGGAATGCCCCTTCCCTGAAACGGAAGCATTCGAGCTGTATCCTCCAGCCGAAGCTTCTGGGTCTGACCAGTGGGGCCCCCTTCATTCCTGCTTTTTCAGCAGCTCCTGCCTTTTCTTTTGAGGCGGGGGGTTTGGAGGACTGCCTGACCCCGGGTCCTCATGGGGAGGTTCTCGAGGCAGGGAAGGGATTGACTTGGGGGCCTTGGGCCCCGTTGGACTCTGCTTGGGTTTTTGTACCCTCTGAGCACAGAGGGTACCCTCTGTACCCTTGGTGTTACAAGGAGTGGGGTTTTCCTTTTCCCCTTCTTCGTACGAGTTGGATTTGGCATCTATCCCCTCCCTGGGGTTTGGTTCCGTCTTTCCGGAGGTTTTTGGCCTTTCGCATCTGGCCTCATGTGGTGTGGGAGGCCCTTGCGACTTACCTCCTGTGCGACCCGGATTACGCCTTCATAATGGATCCTTCTTCCTTCATGTATGGATCATCTTTTCCCTACTGGGTTCGTTATGAGGTTCCACAGTCGTCCTGGCTTGCGGACTGCCCCTTTTTCTCGTTGGAGGCATGGCGTTCATTCTGTTGATCCCGCACACTTGAGGGCATTAGGCTCATATGGTGGTCCAGATTTTCCTGGGGAGGGGGGAAGAGTTTGAGCACCTCAATGTGTGCTTGTTCACCCTGCCCTTCCTCAGGAGGTCCGTGTTGTGCAGGTTCCTTCCCTTTCGGCTGCGATGGTCGCTGAGGACTTGCACGCCTGTGGCCTGTAGGCTTCGGTCTTGTGGTTCTCTTCCCTTCTCAAGCTGTTCTTTGAGGAGGACGTGGAGATGCTTGGGGCCATTCCTGGGTCTGGTGCATTGACCTCAGCAGTGCATGCGTCGTCTGCTCTTTTGAAGTTGGTCGCGCCGATCCTGCTGGATGTGGCGTCGCTGTTTTTTGCTTCCCTTCTCTTGTGTCGGCAGACGGTGTTTATTTCTTCTGTGGAATCCGCTTGGGCCCCTGGCTCTTAGGATTTCTTTGCCTCTTTGCCCATTGCTGTTTGCAGATTCTGCATTTGTGCAGTATTTGCAGGCAGCTTCGTCTAGTTGTCGTCCCATGTCAGACTTGTTGGTTCTCCAGGGGGGGCCGGTGGGGAGTCTTTCCGGTAGGGTCGTGCCAGGGCTCGGGGTTCTTCCCACTTTGCTATGCCAGTGGTGCCAGGTTTCGGAGCCAGCTCAGCCTTCAGAACCGGCTCAGTCTGGTCTGCACGGTGATCGCTCTGTGCAGATGTCGGGTTCACGTAAGGGGCATTGGCCCTTTCACAGTTCATTCCATTGACTGAGCGATGGGAGGAGGCTCGCTCTTTGCTCACACCTGGTCCAATGATTTGTGAGCCCTTCGGGTCATTTCGTGCAGCCTGCGGTAGCGTTGGGGTGGCCCCTCCTCCTTCAGGAGGTTCGAGGTTGGTGGGGCAGGCCTCGTCTCCTGTGCTCTGTCATGTCATCTCGGAGTCTAGATGACCAACTTCCAGTGTGGTCCAGTGTGGTCAAAAGATCAACTAAAGGGTTGGTCTTTTGTTCTTTTGGAGTGGGTTTGCTTGGGCGTGGTTGAAACAACCTCGTCCCTCCGTTGGGTTTCCCGCCTATTTCCGGTTCCAAAATGGGACTGCACGGACCTCAGGTTCATTCTGGACTTGTTCTGTCTGAACCTGTGGGTTTATTGCCACTCCTTTTGGATGACTACTTTGTTCCAGATCCGTCTCCTCTTGGAGCTGGGCACTTGGATGGTGTCCCTGGACCTCTCAGATGCTTATTGGCATGTCCCGATTCATCCAGCACAACACAATGGAGGGAGGGGGTAATGGAGGGGAGGGCAAGGGGAACGGGGGAGGTGGGGATGGTGGGGACGAGGGGACAGGGAATGGAGAATGGTGGGGGGAGGACAAGGGAATAGGGGAGTTGAGGATGGTGGGGGAGGAAGAGGGGACGGGGGAATGGTATGGAGGATGAGGGGACAGGAGAGTGGGAGATGGTGGGGAGGACAAGGGGATGGGGGAGGGGGGAATGGTTGGGAGGACGAGGGGATGGTGGAGAGGGGAATGGTAGGGAGGACAAAGGGACAGGGTAGGGGAGGAAGGAATGGTGGGGAGGACGAGGGGACGGAGGAGTGGGGAATGGTTGAGAGGACAAGGGGGCAGGGAAGTGAGGAACGGTTGGGAGGACGAGGGGATGGGGAAAGGGGAAATGGTGGGGGAAGACTGGGAGACAGAGAAGGTCGTTGTGGCTGGCCAACGCACATGCTTTGCTGAGCCACAGCAATGCGTGGTCGGGTACAGCTACAGCTAGTGTGTGTGTATATATTATATATATATATATATATATATATATATATATATATATATATATATATATATATATATATATATATATATATATATATATATATATATATATGTCGTACCTAATAGCCAGAACGCACTTCTCTGCCTACTATGCAAGGCCCGATTTGCCTAATAAGCCAAGTTTTCATGAATTAATTGTTTTTCGACTACCTAACCTACCTAACCAAACCTAACCTAACTTTTTCGGCTACCTAACCTAACCTAAAAAGATAGGTTAGGTTAGGTTAGGTAGGGTTGGTTAGGTTTGGTTATATATCTACGTTAATTTTAACTCCAATAAAAAAATATTGACCTCATACATAATGAAATGGGTAGCTTTATCATCTCATAAGAAAAAAAATTGAGAAAATATAATTCAGGAAAACTTGGCTTATTAGGCAAATCGGGCGTTGCATAGTAGGCCGAGAAGTGCGTTCTGGCTACTAGGTACGACATATATATATATATATATATATATATATATATATATATATATATATATGTAAATGTAAAATGTAAATGTTCGTTTGTTCAAAATTGTTAATCTCTGAAAGTTCTTCACCGATTGCTCTGAAATTTTCGCACAACGTTCCATTCGTATCCAAGCGAATTTTTATGTTCATAAATGTCATAGATGTCATGTCTGTGACGGGAAAAACTGGCTTTTTGGGAAAAACTGAGTTTTTAATGTGAGGGAAATCTTCGAAACCTCTTTTACCAATTGCTTTGAAATTTTGACACAATGTTGCATTCGAATAGGTGAGTGTTTTTATATACCAACTATATACATGCCTCACCTATGACAGGAAAAAACATGCTTTTTTGAAAAACAGAACCATCTTTTAGATGCAAGAGCAACACAGGCTGTAATCTCTGCAAGTTCTTCACCAATTACTTTGAAATTTTAACACAACGTTCTATTCGAATACGTGCATGTTTTTTATATACCTACTATATAGATGCCATACCTGTGACAGGTATATATATATATATGCACAAGGGTACTTATTTAATGCAAGGTGAACTGAAGCATTAGGCGAGAGGAAGTGTGGCCAACCATTTGTGTTCCTCCATGGATTTGAACTGGAGATTCCTGGTTGTGAGTCAAGAATGAAACCAACTATACAACCGAGACCCTTATGTACAGGTATTGATCATTGCCAGGTCAATCGGTGCAGTATCCATCTCATAATTACTACAGTAATAACCACCAAACTGGTCCTAGCATCAGCAACAATTATAATATGCAATTAACGTGAGTACAACTACTACACTTATATAGTTAAAGTCACGTGTGGGTGACAGTAACATTCATCATGATTTTATACAGATTTATATGTAAAAGAAAGTAAAAAAACCAAAAAACAAAAAAGTCCTATTGCATACCAGATGAGATCGGGAGATGACGATCTGAGTCAGTCTTCTGAGAAACTTCAGAAAAACATTACTACCTTCCCTGCCTATAAAAATGAAAATAAACATCAGAAAGATTACACAAGATGGTGACCAATAAAAGCCAAGGATATCATAATGAATCTTGCATTTGTCCACCAAGATAAATACTAGTGGAACACAAGACGTTACCAGCAGCACAAGAACAATCTGATACATATACAGTATATACATACTGTACATAATAGCATTTCAAATATTGTAGACCAATAGTGTTGAATCATTGAAAAAGTTACATAGGAATATAGACATGCTTACCTTCTCTGTTATATATTCACGACAATCTCCATTTTCAAATGCTAAATAAAATTTGTAGTCATTAAGAGCTTCACAGTCCTTAGTGAAATGTCCCGGACACTTCAGGTTGCCACAGCCTCCATATGCATCTACTTCCATGTGCTTCTTCAGTTCTCTCACATATGCCCATCTTCTATTTATACCCCCACAGTTTGATCCTAGTATTGCTACAGTTTTTGGCTTTAGTTTGAAATAATCAACGTATTGATATGAGGCAGCCTCGTCTGGAGACATCTCCACTGTTCTACCGTACGGTACTGGGACATCACTGTCCATCCTGTAGCTCATTGACCAATTGAAGTAACCATTGTAATTTGCCATATTATTATCTTTAGCCACCATAAAGGTGTTGTATGGAGACTCATCTGTTAACCAGATCCATCTTTGACTTATTTTGGTTCGGTTTGGGAAGGTGTGAGGTCCTTCCGTGCGATGGAGATGGATCAAAATAGCATCTGCTGTCTTTGCTGCCTCGTCTCTGTAAGTAAGCCTGCAGTTGTGAGCAGAACATTTACGAAAGGGGTCTTTTCTTTTCTTGCCATATTCCTTGAGTAAACGTCTTTCAATAGCAGGACCACTTTTCCAAACTAAAATACTAAAAGTTCTATTTTTCACTTTACCTATTTTTTCATTTAAATACAGTCTTCGTCCCAATACAGACAACCTCTGTACTTCATCTTCATTTAAAGATCTCCAGTTCTGAACACTTCCCCAAGAAAATGAAGCATTCTCTACTTTGAAATTATCTCCTTGTTGCAAGGGAAGCTCGTGAAAACTGTCATGTGCTTCTAGTTCTGTTACTTGCATTTCGTCAATATTTTCATCTTCCAAATGATTTCCATTAGTATCAGGTTCAACCGAATTTACTTCATTTGCAGCATCAGCATCCAGTATATGACCCTGTTTAACATCTCTCTCATTGGCCTCCAT
The DNA here is from genome assembly GCF_040958095.1 of Procambarus clarkii. NCBI lineage: Eukaryota > Metazoa > Arthropoda > Malacostraca > Decapoda > Cambaridae > Procambarus > Procambarus clarkii. Next base: position 12,011,405 of record NC_091240.1, on the reverse strand, counting down.
ATCCAGAACTTCTCGAGCAGAGTTCTCCTCCTCGTGTACACCAAAGCTGAGTTCCTTCTTAACGACGGGTACAGGGGGGGTCAAGCGTTCTCTCACAGACAGCAACTGAGGCAGAGCCCCTTTTTGGTGAAGTTCTTGAAGATATGCATCAGGAGACACGAACTGCCCAGAACCAAGAACTGCCTGATCATGCACATTAGACCTAAGGTGGTTTCTCTTCGTGAATGATGTATATAATATATTGAGAGCAACTAGTAATACAGATGAAGAGTAAGAGCAGCCAGTGGAGTCGCCATGCCTTCGCCACTCGCCGTAGGTGCATTATACCCACGGTGCATAACCTAGAAAAAATAAATACGTTATAGCCTACAGTAATATAAACTTCATAAAGCACATGAATCAATAAATTATGTATCTACTGTTATATGGAATGGCTTAAAAAAAATGGGTTTCAATTTGAAGCTATAAAAATAATATGCTGTTAGAGAAATGCATAAATTTTAACTGGAAGAACAAGAAAAAAGACTGACAGTGATCCTTAAACAAATTAAAAATTTATTGAATTTAATATCAAGAAAATGGAAGGAGAGCTGAAGTTCTATCCTGCAATCACACTTGGCAAGTGCGTACATATGTGCGCACACGCACGCACATGTATGTTTCATGAATCTGTACACCAGTTGATTGACAGTTGAGAGGCGGGACAAAAGAGCCGAAGCTCAACTCCGCAAGCATAACGATGTGAATAAGCACACACACATAAAACAAGTGATATAACAAGCGGTGTCTCTCAAGGGTCAGTACTTTGATCTATACTGTTCTTGACGTACGTGAACCACCTTCCTTGAGAGACAGCTCACTACATGTAAATGATTGATGATAACGTGCCCAGCCACTTTGGCTGGACGGTCAAGCGACGGTCTCCCTTCATGCAGGTCGACGGTCAATCCCCGACCTTCCAAATGGTTGGGCACCATTCCTTCCCCCCGTCCCATCCCAAATCCTTATCTTGACCCCCCTTCCCAGTGCTATATTGTCTTAATAGCTTCCTTTTCATAGTTCCCTTCCCTATATGATAACGTAAATTTTTAGAGAACTTTACCTGAGGAAAACTACCGGAACACGGCAAAATGTGGACAAGATGCAAGGAATGATGTGACAAGTGGCTACTGGAGCTCAACCCAACCCAAAACAACGAAGATGGCAAAAGGTAAATGGAAGCCGAAGTGTTATATCAGCTGAAATGACAACAAGTAATTTCCAGAGACAGCTTTCTGAGCAAGATAGCTTCCAGAGTTAGAAAAAAAAAACAGGTCTCAGAGTCAGAGGAAGACATCTTCCAGAATCAGGGGAAGACCTTCCGGAGCCAGAGGGAGAGAGTTTCCAAAGTCAGGCAGACAACTTTCAGAGTCAGAGAAACAGCTTCCAGAGTTAAAAGGGACACAGCTTCCAGTGTTGACCAGACCACACACTAGAAGGTGAAGGGACGACGACGTTTCGGTTCGTCCTGGACCATTCTCACAATCGACTTGAGAATGGTCCCGGACGGACCGAGTTGGACATCACACCCGACCCCAAAGGCCCACATAAACACGATTACAATGTGAGCGGTGAACGTCACAATGCCAAAGAAAGGTAGGTTTCAGAAATCTCAACAAAAGTGTTTCTTTCCGTGTTCCCATTGCCGGAGACAGGAAGCCAGTGGCAGGTACCTATTTACTGTTAGGTGAAAGTAAACGTGCCCATCTATTTCTGTCCCGCCCGGGGATCGAACCCTGGATCTCCGATGGTGAGTCAAGAAAGAAGACCACTGTACTACAGGACTTCATAAAACGTGTACAGAAACGGATGACAAAGTTAATCCCAGGAATTACCTCTTTTACAAAGATATTAATTAGCTTAATTTACATTCTACAAACAGACGAAGAGTGAGAGGTGACATTATTGAAGCATGCAAATGGATAAAAGGATATAACAAAGGGGGATATAAAAGTTTTAAATATATCAATGCGAAATAGAACTCGAAAAAATTAATACAAACTGGAGAAGTTTAGATTTAGAAACGACCTGGATTGGAAATGGCTTGGTAACAGAGGTGTTGATTTATGGAACAAATTACCAGGTAACATAACAGATGTGGGATCGATGAAGTGTTGCAAGCATAGATTACACATATATATGAATGAGTTTGGAGGATGTATTAAAAGTTTTATATATACTGTATCGGAGATGGAGATATTATTGTACAGGATGGATGCTCGCTTGACTGTTTTGTTTGTGTCGTCAGATCAGCTGTGTCGTGCTTGTGTACAGGTTGGTGGAATGTTAACTTCTAGCTTAATTTCTATTTGTTCTAGCTTTAGTCATGTGCTGTTTGCTTATTGTTATAGTGAATAGACAGTGCTTAAACTTATATAAGTATTGTATATTATATGACTTGTGTTATTGCAGGATGTAACTGTACTGTAATTATTTGATCAATAAGGCCACAAGTCTGGCAATGCTCTTCTTTACCTCAGAGGATATAAATAGGAGTTGTTTCATATGGGTCAATAGACCAGCAGTTTCCTTTATTCTTTTATGCTCACGTCCCTGTAGCCACTGACAGGTAAGTTGAGGCCTGGTCGACGACCGGGCCGCGGGGACGCTAAGCCCCGGAAGCACCTCAAGTTAAGTATACAAGAATATCTGCCGTACGTGTACACAAGAATATCTGACTCAACACACAATGCTCAGTAGCTGGCCTTGAGGTTATCTTGAGATGATTTCGGGGCTTAGCGTCCCCGCGGCCCGATCCTCGACCAGGGCCTTCTTTTTGTGACACATCCCCAAGAAACAGCTCGTGGCAGCTGTCTAACTCCCAGGTACCTATTTACTCCTAGGTGAATAGGCCATCAGGGTCAAGGAAACTCTGCCCATTTGTTTCCGCTTCCACCGGGGATCGAACCCGGAACCTTAGGATTACGAATCCCGAGTGCTGTCCACTCAGCTTTCAGGCCCCTTCCTGTGTACATGCCTATGTACAAAGGCATGTACATAGAAAAAATCTGGCCTAAATATGCACAGAAAAAACTGCCCCCCCCCCCGCAAAAAAAATAAATAAACGAAAAATGAAACAACAAACACATAATATTTATCAACACAAACACGCACTCAAGTGCCCGACAATCCCTCAGAGAAGAGAGTGAGGAATTAATGAAACCAGGAAACCCAGCATTACACCTCCTCGACACTCGTTAAAACATGTTAGTTATTTATTTATACAAGAGAAGGTACATTAGGTTTGTGAGAATACTTAACTTTGTGTTTTTATATTCTTGCAAAGCCACTCACACTTACAGCGTTTCGGGCAGACTCACCAACACATACGGCATCTTTACCAGCGTCTCTACCTCACTCCCAGTTTTGGAACTCCCTGACGTGGCTTCGCTGACGTGGTTTCGGGCAGACTCACCAACACATACGGCATCTTTACCAGCGTGCCTACCTCACTCCCAGTTTTGGAACTCCCTGACGTGGCCTCGCTGCAGCTATATCAACAATACCGCCCAACAATGATCACCACATACAAAATTCTCAGGGGAATTGACTGGGTAGACATGAATGGATTATTTAAAACAGGTGGTACACGCACAAGGAGACACAGGTGGAAGCTGAGTACCCAAATGAACCACAGAGAAATAAGAAAGAACTTTTTTCGTGATAGTGTAGTTAGTAAATGCAATGCACTATTTATTTTTTATTTAATTATATATACAAGAGTTGTCACATTCTTGTACAGCCATTAGTACGCGTAGCGTTTCGGGCAAGTCCTTAATCCTAGGAAGTGATGTGGTGGAGACTGACTCCATACACAGTTTCAAGTGTAGATATGACAGAGCCCAGTAGGCTCAGGAATCTGTACACCACTTGATTGACGGTTGAGAGGCGGGACCAAAGAGCCAAAGCTCAACTAGGTGAGAACAATTCAGGATGGGGGTGATGTCTGGCAGAGGAGTCATGGTAGTCATATAGAGGGGTGGCCGCCAGCGTGCTAGAGGATGTACGGGGGTGGAGCCGGCCGGAAGCAAACACCACTTCAGAGCATCACTATATCTTGAGGAACAAATGCGATGAAATGATTCAGCGATAAAAAAAGGGGCGTGTATTGGTTGTGATGACCAGCCAAGGTGAAGAGGTCCTTACTCGTCACTACCAAGGTCCTCTCACACACCTTAATTTCCTCCACTGCCCGTCATACGCACTTTGAACTCTCACACCGACTGAATCCTATGCCTTTACTGATGACTCTGTGCAGTTAGGCACTGGTAGAATAGGTTGTGCATGTGCAGTATATAAAGGGAATGAAATGATCATGACTAGTACACAGAGATTGAATAACTGGGCAAGCACGACACAGACCGAGCTATTGGGCATTTATCTAGCCACTGAATACCTTAAGCTCAATTGTGGTGGAGTTATTTTCTGTGACTCTAAAAGTGCTCTGAAGTGCTTTTGTTTCCCAATATAATAGTGCGGATTTAAACAACAGAGATTAGAACACAGGTCTACCTCAATTTCAGGTTTTATTACATTCAGACTGAGCTGCCTTGTATTATCATGCTGGACAACACCTACGTAAGACTGTATCTATATATATGATAATTAATACACGGAGCACGAGTTTCGCTTTGTTACTTATAATGGGTGAGGTCATCTCTCCGGGGCTGGTTGTATCTGGCTGGGTCTAGGCTGACGAGGCTTGTGTCATCCCTCATAACACAGCCACTGTCATGTTACTCACCAGGACTCACGAGAGGTCAAGTCTCCAATACATAATTCTTAAGTGTTTAACGCACAACGAATGTGGTTTGTAGTTGGACTTCTAGACTATCAACCGCGGGAGGATTATTAAGGCATCACAATATCTTACTGATCAACCAGCAAGAATACTTAATTTATACTTTTGGACCCATCTTGAGGTTATCTTGAGATGGGGCTTAGCGTCCCCGCGGCCCGGTCCTCGACCAGGCCTCCTTTATGTTACACATCCCCAGGAAGCAGCCCGTAGAAGCTGTAACTCCTAGGTACCTATTTACTGTTAGGTTTACAGGAGCATCAGGGTGAAAGAAACTCTGCCCATTTGTTTCCGCCTCCGCCGGGGATCAAACCCCAGAACCTTAGAACTACGAATACCGAGCACTGTCCACTCAGCCGCCAGGCCCCGTGAATGAACTCTCACCCCACTCTCGTGAGTATTCGCGTGCTCTATTGTGCTTAAAGTTACAAAGTTTGTTTATGAAGAGTATTTCAATATTATAAAACAAACAGAACGGAAAGGAACCCTTTGGGTACAAAGTTCTCCAAAGGAAACCTTTATTTATGTGCGATTTTAAAATTGGACCGAGACTAGTAGTCTATTACACGCTAAGATAAATCTTAAATCTAAAAGGTTTACGATATAATGGACATTTTCGGGTCACTCATTTTAATATGATTTTTCACCCCATATTGTCTTATATATATTGTTGTTTAGAATCAGCTACTCGGAACACAAGTTCCAAGTAGCACGGGTTATGGCGAGCCCCAGCCCGTCCTCGACTCAAGTCCATTTACATCCCAGCCCGTCCTTCAAACAAAGACCCAAAAGTGATTCCAGGCACCCGCCAAACCCCCTGTTTATGAATGAAAAACGGTTTACACACGACTCGCAACTGATTTCGTTCGAACACCTTCCGGAACAAGTGCTTCACTGACGAATTTTGTTCGAACACTTCTGGCGCAAGTGCTTCACTGACGAATTTTGTTCGAACCACAACGCTATAAATGCTCAGCCCGTCCTCCAAACAAAGATCCAAAAGTGATTCCATGCACCCGCCAAACCCCCTGTTTATGAATGAAAAGCGGTTTACACACGACTCACAACTGCTGACGTTCGAACATATCCGGAACAAGTGCTTCACTGACGAATTTTGTTCGAACCACAACGCTGTAAATGCTTCACCCGAGCATGACCTGAGGACACGAGAGGACACTGTTAACACCTATTAACAAACGGTGTCTCTTATTGTAGAGGACTGTTCGCTCGTAGGGTTAAGGTGGATCACTTCTTCCTCCAGGTCAGCGACTTCTTTCTTTTCTGACTAATAAAAACTGACAAAAAATTATTAAATAAACTCCTCACCCAACAATTTAACAATGAACAGTTTATCACAGGTGAACATAGTAAATTTAGAAAACTAGTGCAAGAAGGCAACGTGTACAGAAGCCATTACAACAGCAATGACAGACCACTCTGATGCTGAATGGCAACTGATATATTTTTTTATACTGAAAGGCTACTGATATTTTATTACAAAAAGATATATAAAGCACGTCCACGACAGCCTTTCTGGGGAGAGCGGAACCAGATCCTCCATTGTTTGCTGGAGGTGGGAACACAACTTAAGAAATGCCTTTTATTTTCTTGCCAGTAGGTCAAGGTCAGTAATATTAATCTGTAGTCCTATTATTACGGGTAATTACGCTTGTTACTTCCAAATACAGGTATAGGCCCCCCCCCCTCGGGCAAGGCATAAACGGTTGGGCACCACGTCTCCTTTCACCTGATGCCTTTGTTCACTTAGCAGCGAAACTGGTATCCTGGAGTTAGTCTACTGTTGTAGGTGGCATCCCGGGGAAGGTGAGGACTAGCCGCATCTCGATAAGCCCACTTATCGAGATACCACTTACCTACAGGCTTCTTGTCCCCGGTAAGGGAAACTATAATCACACTATGCACTCGAGCACTTGGGGTACTCTTTGTGTGAGTGTGTGCGCACACGCGCGTACATGTGCGTGGTGTTTAGTAATGCGGCCAGCACCAGGGCATGAGACTTGGCAGTCAGTCCCATTACCCAGCGTCGGCTCCTGCGCCCAACCCAACCAGCCTATCCTCTTTAAACCTCGTTATCCCTACCACACAATCCTTGCCCAGCCCGCTCTCATTCACTCTCACCGTTCCTAAACCTCCCGCATAGTGGTGCAGTACAACGATAGCAACTCTCATGTAAGAGTAAACAAGTGTGGTACTAACCTGGCACACGTCACATACAGTAGCAGGAGTGCCACTCCCCTCACCCCGACACACTCAAGCACTGACTGACACTAACAGTGTGATCGCACGCAACTCCCGTCATCGGAAAAAGGACGTACCGCATCCTCCAGCCTACTGCCACGCAGGAATATCTATTACTTTATCGTGCTTATCCATATATTATCTCCACGTAGTAATTCATTTACTCTGTGTTGCTTCTCGTCTTTACTGTAAGTTTACGGTCACTGTATTTTACCTATACAAAGCAAATAGCAAAATCCTTATAAACAAAATTATGAATTATTAACGTAAATAATCATGACGAAAAGGTATAGGGCAATGTCATGGTGCTGTATATGCATTTCTAGATTCATTCATTTTATGTATTTATGTATTTATTTATTTGTTTATTTATTTAGATACAAGAAAGTATAATAGGTTGTGAAAGTAGATGCGTCGGTGATTAAGTGGTACAAGGTTAATTCATTGTGAAATGTGGAACCCAGACCTGTCTGTTCCTAGCTGCTATATTCCACTAATATTTACTGACACGTTTTGTACAATAACTGTAGCAAGTGTAACGTCTCGAGTAGTGAGGGTGAGTTGTGAGGCACCACTGGGCAGCTGGGTCCATGTAGTGAGGGTAATTCCATGAGTGACTTAACATCACTGGAAGGAGCTAGGAAATTAGTTCCCTGTTGCACCTCTGAGTTCAGACCCAATGCTGTGAACGGTGATTACAAGTGTATACAGATACATTAAGTATGGTCTCGAAAACGGAATCCCAGTATTCATTTAGCTCATAAATAATTTCAAGAGTAAGTGGGGATAGTAGGAAAGAGAGAGACATGGATAATTAGCCTGCATTGGTGGGGACCTAAAAATCTTCTCTAATACTTCGTATATCCCTTCTTCCCAGGCTATTGGTCCCCCGTTTCTAACCAGAAGAGGCACCTCTATATATATATATGATATTAACTATCTATCAAAAGTTATCTATTAATAGTTATATGTTATCTTGGATTAAATGTGAATAGCTTTTTCTGACAAATTTTACATTTGATCAGATCAACTTTGGCAGGTGCTGTAAACTCCCAGATACTTGCAGCAGAGCTTAAACCAGGCAACAGTAACGTGTAGAAGTCTGTTGGCTTCATTACCTGACAGAAATATGACCCTTCCTGCATGGTAGTATAGTGATTAGTTAGAATAACTAATGCATTTTTGTTTGTTTGTCTACTAAATTGTATACTACTAAATCCCAGTATATTACTGTCCCTTAGAATGTTCATGGCCAATCTAAGGTGATAACCTACTTCCCATTCTCAATCGACTTGAGAATGGTCCAGGACGGACCGAAACGTCGTCGTCCCTTCAACTTCTAGTGTGTGGTCTGGTCAACATACTTCAGCCACGTTATTGTGACTCATCGCCTGCAACCTACTCCCTCTTTAAGAGTCCATGTTATGGTTAACTCATCTGCTCTGTTATGGCTAACATGGGATGAAATCGACGAGAGACTGTGATTACACCATTAATGATTACATACGTGCCTTGCTTCAGGCACAAACATGTTACAGTTATGTCTTGAGTTGAGTATATTCAGGGATGACAGAATCACTTGCAATTAATGTTTGAGTGAAGGAGTATAGCCAGTAATGAGGTCTGAGGAGTGGAAGGCCAGTTATTTACACAGTCTCCACCCACTTATAACAGGAGCAATCTCTCGTGATCACAACAACTGTACTTCCGCCAGCATCAGCAGAGCGGTGTAGGGAATCATAAGTGTAATTGGTTGGGTAGTGGGAGCGTACACCATCACTCTGGCTTACTCACGGTATTGTGCAATACTTTGCTTTCAGTGGAAGCACGGATCGATTTTTAGTCACCTTTTTTTGGGTGGTGAGTTATGTCTCACAGTGCAGGGAAGTGGCGTTGTTTTCTCTTGATAAAGAATATATATCTGATGCAATTCGAGTTTAGTGGGCAGCGTTAGTAATTTATTCTATGGTGATCTTCGATACAGAAGGCTTGGAGGGCGTCTCTGCAGGAGTTAGGATGGGTTAACCTGGTTATCTTAACGCCAATAAAAAGCAGTTATACGACCATCCAGGTGGAGAGAAGTTAATCGCAAGATGCAGCTATGAGTGTTTATAGCGTGATAACTCTATACGTGGTCCGTGGTCCTAACTCGGACCACGCATGTGGTCTTAATTTCCTTCCTCGTGGCTTCGTTTATGCATATTTTCCAGCTCTCCAAACATTGTTCTCACACACTAGACTGGAGAGCAAGTATGAGTGCGGCATAATCAATCAAGGACCTAATATGTGAAACGTAAATACCTTTTGCAATCCAGGGGGTCGGATTCATGAAAGCACTTACGCAAGCACTTATGAACCTGTACATCTTTTCTCAATTTTTGGCGGATTGGTTTACAATTATTAAACAGTTAATGAGCTCCGAAGCACCAGGAGGCTGTTTATAACAAGAACAACAGTTGATTGGCAAGTTTTCATGCTTGTAAACTGTTTAAGAAATGTAACCAAAGCCGTCGAAGATTGAGGAAAGATGCACACGTTCGTAAGTACTTTCCTGAATCTGGCCCCAGACCTTTACACCATTACTGGGACGATACCTGGTACAAGACTACAACCTTGAGAGTTCTGAGTCGCTCTCTACATTGGTGGCCCAGCCTGGCAACAACGTGGCCGCACACTGGGGGCACCTCAACACAACTTATACCTGGTTGATGGGGTTCTGAGAGTTCTTCTACTCCCCAAGCCCGGCCCGAGGCCAGGCTCGACTTGTGAGAGTTTGGTCTACCAGGCTGTTGCTTGGAGCGGCCCGCAGGCCCACATACCCACCACAGCCCGGTTGGTCCGGCACTCCTTGGAGGAATAAATCTAGTTTCCTCTTGAAAATGTCCACGGTTGTTCCGGCAATATATTTGAATCTGACTACATAATCACGCTATAAACAATCATAACTACATCTTGCAATCAGCTTCTCCCCCACCTGGATGGGCGCTGATGTAATCTCGTTTGTCAACTGGGATGACTAAGCCATGTTGTGTGTAATGCAATTAAACATATGTTAAGTGCTTGTATATGCAGTGGTATCATTATAGTGTGACTAATGATGTGTTAGAGTTTCCTAGACAGAGTACACATGACTTACTGTTGGATAAACAACCTTTAATCCAATGAAGAAATCGCTCCCCAACATCCACTCTGGCGAGTCCACTCTGAATAACATGCAGGTGTGATTCAAAGGTAGATTTTAGATCTAGAATTTCGGAGTTCTTTAGCTACATAGCTCATGTTATATAGTTCAGGTGAGGGATTTATTGGTACTAAAGGCGGCAAACCCAATAAATCATCCTCCCGGAAAGATGTAGCTTTATCCTTATGCAGGACTGAGTGTAATTCAAATTCATATTGCATTCATCCCTCTCAACGAGTATGGGTTAATACACTATACCTATAATAGGTTAAGTAATAATTGTAATTACGAAGCAATAAGATGCTTATCTTAACATACTAAGAAGGTTAGGTAAGGTCGGTGTTTTCTATGAAGCTTTTCAAGGTAAACTAAAATATTCACAATAAATTAGTATGTCACATATGCACGTATTTAATAAGTCAATATTGACCTATACGAAAGTGCGAGAACGGGTTGCGTAGTTAGTGTGTTGTATCAAGAGGAACACCGTTGAAGCGAGAGGTCACGGGTGGTGGGTCAAGCACCACCCAGCTCATTTTCTGTGTAAAATATCAGGTGCGTAGTTTTACAGTTTTTGTTTGTAACCTTCCATGCCTGGCTTAGCGGGGTGTAAGAAATGAGGCCATTGACAAGGGTATGACAGCTTCAGCGCTACCATACGTGCCTCGCCGCAGCCAGGGGCCGTCTGACACAGCTTAAGCATGTCAGCGAGTTGTATATGCTTGTCAAATTCTTTTAGCCGTGCCTTTTACTATTTTTTTTTTTTTTGAGATATATACAAGAGTTGTTACATTCTTGTACAGCCACTAGTACGCGTAGCGTTTCGGGCAGGTCCCTGGAATACGATCCCCGCCGCGAAGAATCCGAATCGTTTTTTCATCCAAGTACACATTTTACTGTTGCGTTAAACAGAGGCTACAGTTAAGGAATTGCGCCCAGTAAATCCTCCCCGGCCAGGATACGAACCCATGACATAGCGCTCGCGGAACGCCAGGCGAGTGTCTTACCACTACACCACGGAGACTCACGTTAACATACCATAACATACGGCCTCTCTTTTTTGGCGCTACCCTCTGTGCCCTGAGGAAAAAAGATGGAGGAATCAGACCGATAGCTGTGGGCAATTCACTCCGGCGTCTCGTCGCTAAGGCTGCTGCTAGAGCAGTTAGTCAGGCAGCGGCTCATGCAGCTAGAGTCTACATTGCCAACATTACGGATGAAAAAGCCCTGATAAAGCTGGACTTCAAAAATGCTTTCAATCTGGTTATAAGGGATGCAGTACTCAGTGCGGTTTATCGCCATTTTTCCTTCCCTCTACCCGTTTGTAAACTCATGCTACAGCAAGAATCTAACTCTGCTATTCGGGGAACATGAAATTGAGTCACAAGAAGGTGTCCAACAGGGTGACCCCCTTGCTCCTTTTCTTTTCTGCCTAGTTATCAAGGAAGTCACCGATAACCTGTCCAGTGAGCTCAATATTTGGTTTTTGGACGATGGTACTCTAGCCGGTTCCCCAGCCTCACTATTGGACAACATATGAATAATTCAGGAGCAAGGAGCAAGTCTAGGCCTCACCCTGAACCCTTCCAAGTGCGAAATAACCTCCACCAACCAGCACATAATAGAGCAAATAAAGGTTGTTTTGCCTGACATTCATACAACCAACCCTGAGGACAGCACACTCCTAGGTGCTCCTCTTGGAAGGAATGCCATCGACGAGGTCCTTGGAAAGAAGATCACTGACCTGAAGAGGATGAACGAGAGGATTGAAGACATCGATACTCATGATGCACTTTACCTCATCACCAGATGCTTGTCCCTACCCCAGGCTGACCTACTTTCTAAGATGTTCGCCATCTTTCAACAATATTAAATTAGAAGAGTACAACAGCTTGCTGAAATCAACACTAGAAAAAGCCCTCAATCTTTCCCTCAGCGACTCACAGTGGAAACAGGCCTCCCTTCCTGTCAGACTCGGGGGCCTTGGCGTGCGCACAGCAACACAAATTGCTGTACCAGCGTTCCTGTCCTCTTCAGTGGCGTCTGACAACTTGGTGAAGGATAATCCTACCTGAGCACCTAGTTCAACAGGCATGGGTGCATGATCCCAGCTTCACAGACTGCACAACCAGATGGGTCTCTCTCGCAGGACCAGCACCCCAGCCACCGCCTTCTGAAGCCCATAAGCAATCCAGCTGGGATCGCCCCATTGCCGACCAAGCTGCGACTTTGCTAGAAGCTGCGACAACACCACATGACACTGCCCGAATTAGAGCTGTAGCAGCTCCCCATGCAGGGGATTTCCTATTAGCAACCCCAATATCAGCAACCGGCACCCGTCTCACACCGCAGGCCCTCCGAATTGCCGTGGCTCTCCGCCTCGGTACCCCAATCCACACCGAATACAGGTGTATTTGCGTCGAGGCAGAGGCCGACAGATATGGACGGCATGGCCTTCTCAGCCAAAGGACAGGAGGATGGCATGCAAGACACGGCGAGGTCAATGACATTATTAAGAGAAGCCTTACCACAGCCGGTTGTCCAGCAGAGAGAGAGCCCCGTTACCTAATGTCCCGCAACTCTGATGAGCCTGGCGGTCGCCCAGACGGAGTCACGGTGAACCCCTGGAAGAATGGTAGACAGTTGGTGTGGGACTACACTTGCATTTCAACTTTAGCCAATACCTATGTTGACTTCAGTGCTACACAAGCAGGAGGAGCTGCCAATCACCGGGAAGCGGCCAAGTCACGTAAATACAGAGACCTGGAGCACCACTATAATTTTGTCCCCATTGCCTCAGAGACACTTGGTGCCTGGGGTAAAAGTGCTGCTAGCTTTTTGAAGGAGTTGGGGTCTAAGCTAATCGAAACAACTAGAGACCTTAGAGCTGCCAGTTTTCTTTTTCAGCGCCTTAGTGTGGCAATCCAGAGAGGAAATGCTCACTGCATCCATGGTTCCTGCCCGCCATCTGAGGAGCTGGAGGAGCTATTTAACTTGTGACAAGCAGCCTTGTACCCTGCATGTAATCAATATTGTATTTTTTTTGTGTAATGACATTTTCAAATAAAGTTAGATAAATATACACACATACCAAAAGAATAAGGGTGGTAGGAGAAGAAAATATCAAAGTGTTCAGTGAGGATCCACAAGGTCTTCTCTGAGTACTCTTTATTTTCTTCTCCGAGGCTATGGGTCCCTACACTTGCACCAGAGGTGGTACCCCTTCTAGTTACAATATATATATATATATATATATATATATATATATATATATATATATATATATATATATATATATATATATATATATATATATATATATATATATATATATATATATATATATATATGACAGTGTCAGACCACGGAGGAAGAACTGAAACAGGAATTTTCCTTAAATACTTTCGTATTTAAGGAAAATAGTACGTATTTAAGATTTAATATTTTCGTATTTAAGAAAATAGTTAAATACTTTCGTATTTAAGGAAAATAGTACGTATTTAAGTGCATCTTCAGAAGGAGTCAATTAGTCATTAATACTTTCGTATTAATATATGAAAGTACTTAAGGAAATTCCTGTTTCAATTCTTCCTCCGTGGTCTGACACTGTCACATTTTAAATTACGTGTATATTTTTCGTGATTTACACACACACACACACACACACACACACACACACACACACACACACACACACACACACACACACACACATGTCGGGGTTCAGTCGATTAAGGCACGTCCGAGTTCATCCTGGACGTAAGTTCGAATCCTCATCACGGCCCTTATGGATTTATTCATTTGATATATCACGCTATTGTGATTTCTGTGTGTACATAAGGTCATACTCATGTTCTCATTATTTCCTTTCATTGTTCACTTTGTTATGTTGCCGTGGGTAGTGCCGAATATGGTGGTTGTGACTGACGCCCTCGCACAACATATCATAGTCAACAAGAGGACTAATGTGTGTAATTTAGGTCATCGGTAACTTCAAAGTATTCATTCCGGAAAAAGGTCAACAGGAAATTCTTTTTTTGCCTGAAAGGTCAGCCGGTGTCAAACTGTTGTGTAAGCACATTGATCTCTCATTTGATAACAGTATCAGTGCTATGACTATACCCTTCTGTAAATTAGATTGGTTAAGGCATGGTAAAGTTGCCCTTACGTAACAAATGCAAAAGAGCGAGTTTAATAGTAATTAGGATGTGAACACGGAAGAAGTGTGACGAAACCTTGTGGTACAGTTTCTGGCAGGTGAGCCGCTCCGCTGCCGGGCGAGGCTCCACCTGCTTCTTCCCCTCTGCCAGACGTACAGGTCCATACCGGCACTAGAATAACTATTTAATTATATTTTTATTTTAGCTGTTTTGTACCCTCAGAATGTAAGTAAAATTCAACATTTTATTTAAAGCAACATTTAAATGAAAAGTAGACGCGCAATACGCAAACATATAAGTACAATTTCAAATAACGCCTAGTCCCAAGTTTCTGGTGATGGCACATCATTATAGAATCTAACAAGTTTAATACAAATGTAAATTTAGTTTAAACAACCTTGGAGTTCAATTCCTAAACCCATTATGTGACTAAGTTAACAGTTATTATGGGTTTGGGTTCCATAATATACTAATTAAAACAAAACTGTCAGCAATCAATGAAAATGATTGGTAACCGCAGATAGCAAGATTAAGTTTAGCTGTTGCCTGGCATGTCCATAACTGTGGTGTTATTAGATAGATCATTGCAAGCGGAAGTTGCCAGACACACTCCCTTATTGACGTAATTGTGTTAAATATAAACCCCCAAGGTTCCAGAGCCAGCCTACACAACCTTGCGCCCCCTCCCCCCCCCTCCACACACACAAGTAAAACCCTCCCTCTTCCCTCAGACCCCGCCCCCTCCTCCCTCACACTCCGCCCCCCTCTTCCCTCACACTTCGCCCCGCTCTTCCCTCATTCTACGCCCCTCTCCCCTCACTCTGCGCCCCCTCCTCCTTCACTCCGCCCCCCCCCCGTCTCCCTCACACCGCCCTCTTTTCCCCCCTCACACTCCTCCCTCTTCCCTCACACTCCGTCCCCTCTTCCCTCACACCCCGCCCCTCTTCCTTCACACTGCACCCGTCTTCCCTCACTCTACGCCCCTCTTCCCTCACACCCCGCCCCTCTTCCCTCACACCCCGCCCCTCCTCCCTCACACCCCCTCCTCGCCGTATACACCGAAGAATGCACAGAACCTTCTCTCACACAGTGCACACTATGTGGGCGACCTGACTCATATACACCACCGCAATACGTATCAAAGATATAAAACTTCAATCTATATTAACTATGATATAATTAATTCTTTATAAACTGTTCCCTTGACCATCAACTTTCATTTCTTTCTCAGTTCTGGACTGGCATTTGACATCACTATAAATGTCTCTTCTGAAAATTTGAAAATCTGAAAATATATATTGTATCAAACTTTTCCGTATCATTAAAGCTTCCTCATAAGACTTCATTGCCAGAGAGCTTTTGAGTCAATACCAATAACATCAAATATACAATATAATCATACTAATGACCCCTCAGGCGACAGTACCATAAGGTTGACGGAAATGTTGAAATCTGCATGTAAACTAACGGCATTTGCTGGTGCAGATTTTTATAATTTTTGGTCTAATGGCACAGGAAATTCGGAAATTTCCAAAAAAAACTAATTAATTCCTGTAATGAAACAAACCGACAAACATAATATGCTACAAAACTATATGGGTTCTAGGTACAATGCTAACGTGTTTACAAACAAGGGAGAGTGGTTGTGAGCGGCTCTTCCCTGCCGGAAGTAAACACAACAATGTCACCAAACGGGTTCCGCAATTCGGTAATGATATACGTGGTTACTCCTATTGCATATACTCTTTGTGTATGCGTGTACTTATCTACTTATGCCTGCATGATCGAACATTAGCTTAGGGACATCGTCTTTCTATCCGTTGGTTGTTTAGTGCAGCCTCTTGCCCTATTCCTCAATCATACATTTCAAATTATGAATGGAGATCGCTTCTAGAACTTACTTTTTTTTTGAGATATATACAAGAGTTGTTACATTCTTGTACAGCCACTAGTACCTGCTTGATGGGGTTCTGGGTACTTCCCAAGCCCGGCCCGAGGCCAGGCTTGACTTGTGAGTTTGGTCCACCAGGCTGTTGCTTGGAGCGGCCCGCAAGCCCACATACCCACCACAGCCCGGCTGATCCGGAACTTCTCTTAGAAAACAGTCTAGTTTTCTCTTGAAGTTGTCCACGGTTGTTCCGGCAATATTTCCTATAGTCGCTGGGAGGACGTTGAACAACTGCGGACCTCTGATGTTTATACAGTGTTCTCTGATTGTGCCTATGGCACCTCTGCTCTTCACTGGTTCTATTCTGCATTTTCTTCCATATCGTTCACTCCAGTACGTTGTTATTTTACTGTGTAGATTTAGGACCTGTCCCTCCAGTATTTTCCATGTGTATATTATTTGGTATCTCTCTCGTCTCCTTTCTAGTGAGTACATTTGGAGAGCTTTGAGACGATCCCAATAATTTAGGTGTTTTATTTCGTCTATGCGTGCCGTATATGTTCTCTGTATTCCCTCTATTTCAGCAATCTCCCCTGCTCTGAAGGGGGAAGTGAGTACTGAGCAGTACTCGAGACGGGACAACACAAGTGACTTGAAGAGTACAACCATTGTGGTGGGATCCCTGGATTTGAAAGTTCTCGTAATCCATCCGATCATTTTTCTGGCTGACGCAATATTTGCTTGGTTATGCTCCCTAAACGTTAGATCGTCGGACATCATTATTCCCAAAACCTTGACATGCTGTTTTTCTACTATGGGAAGATTCGATTGTGTTTTGTACCCTATATTATGTTTCAGGTCCTCATTTTTGCCGTACCTGAGTACCTGAAATTTATCACTGTTAAACATCATGTTATTTTCTGCTGCCCAATCGAAAACTTTGTTGACATCTGCTTGTAATTTTTCAATGTCTTCAGCAGAGGTAATTTTCATGCTGATTTTTGTGTCATCTGCGAAGGATGACACGAAGCTGTGATGTGTATTTTTGTCTATATCTGATATGAGAATAAGGAACAGCAGTGGTGCAAGAAATGTACCTAGAGGTACAGAGCTTTTAACTGCGCTTGGACTCGATTTTATTTGATTGACTGTTACTCTTTGTGTTCTGTTCGACAGGAAATTGCGTATCCACCGTCCTACTTTTCAAGTTATTCCCATTGACCTCATTTTGTGTGCTATCACCCCATGGTCACATTTGTCGAACGCCTTTGCAAAGTCTGTGTATACAATATCTGCATTTTGCTTTTTGCTTTTCTTCTAGAGCTTCTGTGATTTTGTCATAGTGGTTGAGTAACTGTGACAGACAGGATCTTCCCGCTCTAAATCCATGTGTTGCATGGGTTGCACAACCCAATCCTGGGTTGTGCAACTCATTGTTTTCCATAAAACTAGAAATTTGATTCCTAATCACTCTTTCAAACAATTTTATTATGTGTGATGTTAGTGCAACTGGCCTATAATTTTTTGCCAAGGCTTTTCTCCCCCCCCCCCCTTGTGCAACGGAGCTATATCTGCAGATTTAAGTGCTGCTGGTATCTCCCCTGTATCCAGGCTCTTTCTCCATATTACGCTGAGTGCTCTCGCTATTGGTACTTTACATTTCTTTATGAATATTGAATTCCATGAGTCAGGCCCAGGAGCTGAGTGCATAGGCATATTGTCAATTTCTCTTTCAAAGTCTTCCGAGTTCGTGTTAATATCCGTTGTATTATCTGCAGCTTGAATGTCATTCATAAAGAAGCTGTCTGGGTCATCAACTTTCATGTTGTTTATTGGTGTTCTAAACATGGCCTCATACTGGCTTCTTAGAATTTCACTAATCTCTTTGTTGTCCTCTGTGTACGTACCTTCATTTGTAATTAACGGTCCAATGCTGGTCGAGGTTTTTTATTTTCATTTTGCGTATGTGAAAAAATAGTTTGTATTTTTCTTTGCCTCTTGTATAGCTTTCTGTGACTCATATGATCGCTTCAATGTTTGTTCTATTTCTTCGATCTTCGATAGTACGCGTAGCGTTTCGGACAGGTCCTTGGAATACGATCCCCGCCGTGAAGAATCGTTTTTACAACAAAGTACCCATTTTACTGTTGAGTTAAACAGAGGCTACAGTTAAGGATTTGCGCCCAGTAAATCCTCCCCGGCCAGGATACGAACCCATGACAAAGCGCTCGCGGTACGCCAGGCGAGTGTCTTACCATTACACCACGGAGACTGGTAAATAGTATTATAAATAGTACTCTTTTACTATAATTGTACTATTACTTTATAATAGTACTATTAAAATAGTACTCTTTTAGTTCTTTCGGCAAAAATCTGAAGCCTGACTAAGACGACCCTGGCGAAGAGTTTGCCAACGACGCTGAGGAGGGATATGCCGCGATAGTTGTTTACATCGCTTCTGTCACCTTTATTTTTGTAGAGAGTGATGATGTTTGCATCTCTCATGTCTTGTGGCACCGAGCCCTCCCTCCAGCACTGGCACAGAAGTTCGTGAAGCTCAGTTTTAAGTGTTCCACGAGCACACTTGAGAACTTCGGGCAGAATCCCGTCGTCTCCTGGGGCCTTCCCTGAGGAAAGTGAATCCACTGCTTTCTCAACTTCTTCCACAGTTGGTTCAAGATCAAGTTCTTCCATGATGAGCAGGCATTCGATTGTATCCAAAGCCTCTATGCTGACTAAGTTCTCTCTGGAGTAGAGTTCGGAGTAATGTTCCACCCAGCGATTCGTCTGTTGATCACGGTCTTTAATGATCTCTCCTAGTGGCTGACTTCAGAGGAGCCGTCCTGTTTGGTGTAGGGCCTGCTGCCTGTTTGATCCCTTCGTACATGCCTCTTATGTTGCCGACAGTGGCCGCAGTCTGGATGCTGGAACAGAGTCGAAGCCAGTAATCATTAGTACAAGCGCCTCGCAGTTTGTTGAACTCTACTGCGGGCAGT
The DNA here is from genome assembly GCF_040958095.1 of Procambarus clarkii. NCBI lineage: Eukaryota > Metazoa > Arthropoda > Malacostraca > Decapoda > Cambaridae > Procambarus > Procambarus clarkii. Next base: position 11,992,084 of record NC_091240.1, on the reverse strand, counting down.
ACGGAGGGCCTGTAGGTTCCTTTCTGAGGGCAGGTTCTTGTAGGATGAGAGAGCTCGTCTCTTTTTCCTCTACGAGGGGTAACAGTTCCTCTGCACTGGCCTCGAACCAATCTGCTGACTTGTTCTGCCTCTTACCGAAGGTGGACATGGCAGTGTTGATAATAGTGCCCTCTGAGATGTGACCACCTCTCAATTGCGCTATCGTAGGGTGGTACAGGAAGGGCATTTACCAGCGCCGCAGTGAATTCCTGCACCTTGTGAAGGTCACGGGTCTTGTTTACGTTAATGCGTGGTCTTCCCTTCTTCTTTGCTCTGTGGGTTTTCCGGGGCTGGAACTTTACTCTGCAGACGACGAGAGAGTGGTCGGTGTCACAATTCTGCGCTCTGGAAGCTGCAGGGTCAGTTTGACGTTTCTCAGATTGCTTACGCCCCGTAAGCACCAGGTCGAGTTGGTGCCAATGCTTAGACCTGGGGTGTCTCCAGGAAACCTTATGCTGGGGCTTGGTGTCGAAGAAGGAATAGGTGATGCAGAGATCATGACGGCAGCAGAACACCAGGAGGCGCTGCCCACTCTCATTCATCTTCCCAAATCCAAACTGGCCTAGGCAGGAAGGCCAAGAGCTGTGATCAGAACCAACTCTTGCATTAAAATCTCCCAGGAGGAAGACTGGCTCTTGTTGAGGTAGTGTCTCTGAGAGTTAGGCCGAGGTCATCATAGAACTCGTCCTTCGCTTCGGTAGAGGAGGTCAGTGTTGATGTTTAACTAGTCTTATCCATGTTATAGTTTCGAGCAACTTGCAGTAGATGCTTGTCAGTAATACTGGTCTGAAATTTAGTGCCTTTCTATATCCTTTCTTATATACTGGTACGACATTTACTATCTTACAAGAGTTGGGTAAACTTTTCCTTTTCGGCTGTGGAGACATGATAACCACCTACAAAATTCTCAGGGGAATTGACAGGGTGGACAAACTCCTTCTCGCCTCACTTATTCGAGAAGGGATGTATTAGAGTTTTGTGTGTGTGTGTACTCACCTAATTGTACTCACCTAATTTTGCTTGCGGGGGTTGAGCTCTGGCTCTTTGGTCCTGCCTCTCAACTGTCAATCAACTGATGCACAGATTCCTGAGCCTACTGGGCTCTATCATATCTACATTTGAAACTGTGTATGGAGTCAGCCTCCACCATATCACTGCCTAATGCATTCCATCTGCTAACTACTCTGACACTGAAAAAGTTCTTTCTAACGTCCCTGTGGCTCATTTGGGTACTCAGTTTCCACCTGTCCCCTTGTTCGCATCCCAACCGTGTTAAACAGTTTATCTTTATCTACCCTGTCAATTCCTCTTGAGAATTTCGTAGGTAGTGCTCATGTCTCCCCTTACTCTTCTGTTTTCTAGTGTCGTGAGGTGCATTTAATGCAGCCTTTCTTCATAACTCATGCATCTTAGTTCTGGGACTTAGCCTACTGGCATATCTCTGAACTTTTTCAAGCTTCGCCTTGTGCTTGACAAGGTACGGGCTCCATGCTGGGGCCGCATACTCCAGGATTGGTCTTATGTAACACCGGTTGATGTTGTTGTAGAATAATTAGGTTGTTGTCGACTGGGGATGGTTGAAGGTTACTCGGTAGTGGGCAGGAATTGGAGTACCAAACGTCCACTGCTTTTCCTTAGTTTTATTATAAAAATATATATCTTGTACACGGGCTAGGCTCTAGAAGCTAGAGTGTGTGAGGAAAGGGTGTGTAAACGCTCCGTTACCCCAGGCTGTCTCTGAAGGTCTGAGGGCTGCAGGGCGCAGGGCTACATTCATGATCTGCTGACAACGTTGTTGATACCTATTAAGTTGTTTAGCTTAGCGCCGGCCATCATAAGAGAGTATTGGGTCACCCCATGTGTATGTCCATGGCGACTAACTTGGTGTCCAACACCGCTCGGCACGCTATCATCGGCGTCCTCGGCGATCTGCTTGACAAATTTGACAACCCTTGGACGTGTACCTAACTAACATTATATACAGGAAAACAATGATTTACCTATAGTGGCCGTAAACAAACAAGCTTATTTTTTAGCTTAGACGTCCAACACCGTCTCGGACATGCATGAATAATGAGTACAATGCTTAAATATAATCCTAAAACTAAGCTATACATGGAGCATCTTGACTAGCTAGCTAAATGTCTGCGGCAAACTGGAGGCAGGAGGTCCGGCTGCAGGTAAAGGTGGTAGCTTGTAGAGTCAGAGGACCAGAAGTTGCGCGTAGGAATTCATGATGCTCAGCCACAGTGTTACCTGTTAAGTAGGTTATAAACGGTAGACACTAATGTAGGCACAATATAATACGTGGCAATACATTGAATAAGCGACAGTTCCACTAAAATATGGAGAGCATGAACGTGGCAGGAACACGAGGACCTTCATAGTGTATAGAGACACGACAAGATCAATGAACTATGAACAAAGATACCTGAGGTGGAAGGGTCTATATACATTGAGCCGAGGGTTGCGAAAACGATTGTTGTAATCACTCTTAAATCTAGTCTAAAACTATGAATTCTTAGGTGCTAGTCCATCACGAAAGTAGTCTTCCTCTGCCACTGTATGAACAGGCAGGGAAAGGGGAGCAGATAGAACGCATCCATTGTCCCTTACAGACTGGAACACCACAGTCACACGAAGTACACACAGTACACCATGGAGACTGGCAGGCACAGTGCTTTTGCTCCTTCCTTTAGTATCCATGATGATATTCCATATGGGCCTATAGCCTTTGTCACATCCAACTCTTACAAAAGCTTCCTTACATCTCCTCTGGTAATCTCAAATTCCTCTAGTGGTGCCTTGGTTAATTATTCCTTCTCTTATCTCTGGAACTTCTCCTTGCTCTAATGTGCAGATTTCCTGGAATTTTATATTGAGTTCCTCGCACACTTCTTTGTCGTTTGTAGTGAATCTGTCTGCCCCTAATCCTCAGCTTCATTACCTGTTCCTTCACTGTTGTCTTCCTCCTAATGTGGCTGTGCAGCAATTTGGGTTCAGTCTTAGCCTTGCTTGCTATGTCGTTTTCATACTGCCCTTCTGCCTCTCTTCTCACCCTGACGTATTCATTCCTGGCTCTCTGGTAACCATTCTCTGCTCTCAAGTTACCTGTTATTTCTACAGTTTCTCCATGCTCTTTTACTTTGTTACTTAGCTAGCTTACATCTCTGATTAAACCAGTGGGTTTCTAATCTGCATTTCAGTTTTTACCTTTTGGGCCGGGATAAACTTTCCTTCTGCCTCTTTGCACTTCTGCGTGATGTATTCCATCATGTCTTGGGCCATCTTTCTCCTTAGCTCTGATTCCCATGTTATATTCGTTAGAAATTTTCTTATCTCCTCGTAATTTCCTATACAGAATGCTAGCCTTTTGCTTTCAGTTCTCTTTCTCGAGTACTTTATCCCTTCTTCGACCAGATACTCAAACGTCAGTACACTGTGATCACTCATTCCTACTGGGGCCTCGAAGTCAATTTCCCTTATGTCGGAGTCATTCAGAGTGAAGACTAGGTCGAATCTCGCTGGTTCATCGTTTCCTCTCATCCTAGTGAGTTCCCTGACATGTTGGCTTAGAAAGTTTCTTGTCCCCACCTCCACTAGTCTGGCTCTCCATGTATTCTCTCCTCCGTGCGGTTCCTTGTTCTCCCAGTCTATCCTTCCGTGATTGTAGTCTCCCATGATGAGCAGATGGGATCGTGTGTGTGTGTGTGTGTGTGTGTGTGTGAAGGTGGTGACGGGTAGGTAAGTTGGTGAACGATAGGGAAGTGATGAATGGTAGGGAAGGCGGCGAGTGGTTACCTTGAGATGATTTCGAGGCACAGCGTCCCCGCGGCCCGGTCCTCGACCAGGCGTCTCTGATCGAAGTAGTGAAAGCTTGGGAAGCCTTCTCCACCTTCGCTACCATAATGGTAAGGAAGATGGTGAAAGGTTCGGAAGATGATGAATGATGAGGAAGGGTGTAATGAGCAGGGAGGGTGGTCAAATACTGATGTAGTATCCCTAGGAATGGCCAGCATTTTATCCTTGGTGAAGTCTCGTCCACATTAAAGTTAGTATGCAAGGTTAACTATTTTCAGAACTATATGCAATTGTAGTTCTTTTTTTAATTTGTATTTATATTATATTTTATTGCTTATATCTATATATTTCTTTTTTTTTTTAATTTTCTTTCGTTAGCTAGGAAAATATGAAATGTATGTGTTGAATGTGCATCTTATTTACAAGTTGCACTTTTACAAGACATTCTTGTCTAATTGTTTTAATCAGACTGGAAATGATTCAGCAATTAAGACAAAGGATTCTTATGTGAAGATCCAAAATAATAAAGTGACTCCTAAAACGCAATGCTTACCTTTATAAGTAAGCCTTATTTTAACTGGGAATAACTGAACCCATGACAACTACCATCCCTCTTGCACGAGGCTACAGTTTAGTCTCTTGCCGGGATTTCATCCTATCTTCCCAGGTCGGCGGGAAACAATGCGTTTGTTTATTCCAAATCACTTCCATATTATTGTAAACTTTGGTTGCTGGATCATTATAATTGAGCGCTTCACATATGCGGCAATAGTGAAAGACTTGTGAGGCGAAGTATCCATGTTCATTCAGCACCCGATATCTGGAGCGCCAGTCATGGTATCTGCTGTACGCCTCGGGGTTTGAAGCCAAGAACCTGCAATACACAATAATACTTAATGCTTCATCAATCGATTTCAATGGACAGACAATTAATTTATTCTTACTGTTGAACACATGAGATCCATTTTATAGGTCCATTGATTACGTGTACCTATTTCAAGTTATAAACACTACGGACTGTTTTAATACTCGCTGAAGTTGGAGAGATTACATTTTCATACTCTGGCCCCACAACGACATTATTGGGTGACACGCATATTCAACACTCAGCCACCAATTAGGCAATGTGTTAGGTTATCCAGCAAGACTTGGTATCCACCGAGGTATTTGAGTGTCTTCATAACGAGCAAATTTTCATATATTATCATAAGTTTTGGTATGTGAACGAATATTTGCATAACTAGATTATTCTACAGCTAATCTAGAAACAAAGGTCTAGGTTGGCTGCTGTGACATGCATGGCTCCCGAGAAAATTATAGATCTAGTTTAAATAAATAAATAAATAATATATATACATATATAAAAATACATAGGGGGGGGGGTACCACCTCTGGTTGTTTGTAGAGCTCGAAGAAGACGAAATGCAGTATATATATATATATATATATATATATATATATATATATATATATATATATATATATATATATATATATATATATATATATATATAATATATATATATATATATATACTCACCTATTTGTGCTTGCGGGGGTTGAGCTCTGGCTCTTTGGTCCCGCGATTGTATGTGTGTGAATAGTGTGAAGAAGTTTGTTACTCACTGAAGGTGCTTGGCGAGGTGTTGTGGTGAATCATACTCATCGATGTGAATGAAGGAATTGGTGGCATAAGCTTTTTATAGTTTTCCACCGATGTACCCATTACCACAGGAACAGCTCCCTTCCCTAAGGCATTCCACCACACCTGATGAAACACCACATGTTAAAGTACAGAAAATGATCGCTAACATTATAGTACTGAAAATAATTGAATGTCTTTTTTCATACATGTACAAGTGATTGTACAGGGAGGGGGGGGGGGAGATATTGAAGTTGAACATACTGTTTATGCATATGAATTCGCCTCTTTCATTCCATACTATATTTTTGAGTATAAACAAAAGTAAAATTCTGCAAATCACTTAATAATCATGTTCGATCACATACTTGGAAAGGGAAGAGCTTTCTTGCCTATATCTGATAGATCTTGCATGTTATACTAGTCGTGTGTAAATCCCAAGCTGTCTGCCTGCCTGTGATGACTGATCACAGTCATCACAGCGCATTATATAAACATCTGAACTTTCTACAGTAATTTTATCTAGTATGCTCAAACTTTCCCTGTGACATTTATTAATTGCCAATATTTTTTTTATCAAATATACAATTACGTTATGATTTTTATAAATTATTATGGAGAGTTAAAGTATATTAGTTCTACTGCAGTGTGTTCAATAAATTAAACATACCTATAGATAAACTGATATCAACTCCAGACCTTAAAACTACAATCAATTCATCCTTAATTATAATGGTAAAAATAAATCCAATATACTTGCCTAGTTTTAAAAATAGATGTACATGAAAAGTTTATATATAATCTTCCTAAGCCTAAACTCGCGACTGACGAGTTACAGACCATATCATAAATATTCCAGCCCATCCTCACTTCTAGATAGTACCTCTAGTAAGGACGTAGACCACCGTACATATATTGACACAATGGACAATTAAAGTAGAATTTGGTACAATTGAATTTGGACTAACCGGAAAGGTTTTGAATTTATGTTGCTAATAGAATCTAACCTAACCATCCTAAGCCTAATGCACGTTATCTGAAGCCTAATATAGTACATTGATTGTAACCATGATATATATGTACTTCCGCCTACAGTTTAGACCTATTGTCTTATGTATGACCCTCTGTCCTGCGTGACAGTGGATACCAGCATTATCCTCACTTTAATAAGACTTAATCGAACTCCTCAGATTAGGCAAAATTTTAATTAATTTTGTCAATAAAGATGTTAATAATAAAATAACTTATATAGTACACTATATGTGCTATACTAGCCTTAGGAATATTTAAGTTTGGTTTTGAGCTTTATTTTTTTTACTGTAAAGTGAAAGTACTTCAATTCTCCTGCAGGCGATGAGTCACAATAACGTGACTAAAGTATGTTGACCAGACCACACACTAGAAGGTGAAGGGACGACGACGTTTCGGTCCGTCCTGGACCATTCTCAATCGACTTGAGGACCGAAACGTCGCCGTCCCTTCACCTTCTAATGTGGTCAGGTCAACTTAATTCTCCTATCTATCTGGAGAATATGTCATTATATGTACAATGTTCCACATAGTTGCAAAAAGTACTATCTACAGAGGAGGATGGGTTGATTTACAAATACTGAATACAGCTTCAAAAATAGTTGAATGATGTTATTGTAAAAGTGACAGAAATATAGACATGCTTACCTTCTCTGTTAAATAATCACGACAATCCCCATTTTCAAATGCTAAATAAAATTTGTAGTCATTAAGAGCTTCGCAGTCCTTAGTGAAATGTCCCGGACACTTCAGGTTGCCACAGCCTCCATATGCATCTACTTCCATGTGCTTCTTCAGTTCTCTCACATATGTCCATCTTCTATTTATACCCCCACAGTTTGATCCTAGTATTGCTACAGTTTTTGGCTTTAGTTTGAAATAATCAACGTATTGATATGAGGCAGCCTCGTCTGGAGACATCTCCACTGTTCTACCGTACGGTACTGGGACATCACTGTCCATCCTGTAGCTCATTGACCAATTGAAGTAACCATTGTAATTTGCCATATTATTATCTTTAGCCACCATAAAGGTGTTGTATGGCGTCTCATCTGTTAACCAGATCCATCTTTGACTTATTTTGGTTCGGTTTGGGAAGGTGTGAGGTCCTTCCGTGCGATGGAGATGGATCAAAATGGCATCTGCTGTCTTTGCTGCCTCGTCTTCGTAAGTAAGCCTGCAGTTGTGAGTAGAACATGTACGAAAGGGGTCTTTATTTGCTTCACCATACTCTTTGAGTAAGCGTCTTTCAACTTTAGGACCAGTTTTCCAGAACAAAATCGTAAATGTTTTATTTTTCACTGTACCTATCATTTCACTTAAATAAAGTCTTCTTCCCAAAGCAGATAAGCTCTGAATTTCATCTTCACTTAAATTTCTCCAGTTGTGACGACTTTCCCAAGAGATATTGTCAACACTTCCACTTTCTGTAATGTTCCCATTATTACTATCATCATGCAGGGAGCTCCTCTGTATAAATGAACGTAGCAGAAGACTAGCAGCAAGCAGGAAGCAGCAGAAGTGCAGCACATGCAGACAGCGCAGACGCCAAGTGCGCACCACTCTGCGTGCGATCATTCTAAACCCATGCATCACTACCCTAAGTGAACAAATATTTACACTATAATATGTATATGATTAATTATAAATAACAGTATATTAGCGTATGTTCTCTGGAATAGGATAACAAATAATAGATTTTAATTTTATTCATCTTATCTAAACAGATATATGTTATATCTTAACAGATATAGGCTATATCTTCAAAATCTAAACAGGGAAAGTAATAGTAGGAATTTCAACGCTAAAAAATAGTACTTAGGTGTCTAGTATTTTTTAGGGATATGAGTAAGGTTTTAATATCTTGTATGAGGTTGAAATTTGTTAAGGTTCTTATGACTGATTTTTGCTTAATAATAAGTCTTAAGCAATAACCCATCCTCCTTAAGTTATAGTACTTTTTTGTAAGTATGTGGTCGAAAGTACCAATATGCGCTAATGGAGCCCTAATAAGCCTCTTTTTGTACTATTTTTATAGAATCAGAAAAAAAATAGATACATACCAAACTTAAACATTCCTAGGCCTAGTATACAATATATATATATATATATATATATATATATATATATATATATATATATATATATATATATATATATATATACTATATTGTATTGACTTTTTTTGGATTCTGTATCAATATTGTATATCCTAAGAAGGGGAGTTAGAATTCTTACTCAGGAGCAAGCTCTAAGCCACACTGACCTGACAGAACTTGGAAGGTGAGACAGACTAAGAGCTGGGATATGCGGACAGACTAAGAACTGAATTATGAGGACATGCTATGAGCACGAGTGAGGGAACGGTGTTAAACCACTAGGAACATTGGGAATCGAACTCGGACTCACCAAAAAAAGCTATACCGAACAGTTCAAACATATCATCATACTAGCTTAGCGTTTATACTTGTAAATATCCCCTTCACTTTAGAATGGACTGTACTGAAAGTGAGTACATAATGAATAATACACAATTTACCACACTTAGGTCACACTCACCGTGCGCCACCTCCCACCGCGAACACCATCAGGTGCTGACTGACTCGCGACGCAGCTTCCCGCGACACCCCCGCCTGCGGAAAAAGAACGTACCGCTGACTGCGCGGAACGACGCTCGTATATGCTGACTGCACGGAACGACGCTCGTATATGCTGACTGCACGGAACGACGCTCGTATATGCTGACTGCACGGAACGACGCTCGTATATGCTGACTGCACGGAACGACGCTCGTATATGCTGACTGCACGGAACGACGCTCGTATATGCTGACTGCACGGAACGACGCTCGTATATGCTGACTGCACGGAACGACGCTCTTATATGCTGACTGCACGGAACGACGCTCGTATATGCTGACTGCACGGAACGACGCTCGTATATGCTGACTGCACGGAACGACGCTCTTATATGCTGACTGCACAGAACGACGCTCGTATATGCTGACTGCGCGGAACGACGCTCTTATATGCTGACTGCACGGAACGATGCTCGTATATGTTGACTGCGCCATTCAGCAACCTTCAACCGGTGATATATATATATATATATATATATATATATATATATATATATATATATATATATATATATATATATATATATATATATATATATATATATATATATATATATATATATATATATATATATATATATATATATATATATACTTTTTTTTTATTTTTACTCCTAATAGTTGGGAGCTGTGATGATCCATCTGCAAGATTCACCCATTACTATAGGATAGTCAGCTTGAATTAATTCAAATAATCGCTATGCAAATAAAATAATAAACCATTACTTGGAATAAAAAATAAATATAGACCGAATATTTCGGTCCCAAGTCAGGCGGGAGCCTCTCCATACCATTTCCCATTTCCAACCATCGTCAGGCAGCAACAGGTTCATACCATTGTTCTGACCGTGGTGAGAAAGTGTCACCAAAATAGCGGATTCGAGTATATCTGGAGTGTGAGAGTTATTGCAGCCTCGTCCAGTGAGTCCCTGACGGTAATCTGGCTTTACAGGTGTGGTGCTCTACAGGTGTGGTGCTATACAAGTGTGGTGTTATACAGGTGTAGAGGGCGCGTGTCGCTTATTATCTGCATCAGCAGTTGGTGCAGTACTGTATGCGTGACTCACCAGGACCACATGTGTGCCTCACTGCTGCCACGTTACTGTCCAATCACTGTGTGGGGTCACGTCACTGGGTGGGCCACGTCACTGTGTGGGGCCACGTCACTGTGTGGGGTCCACGTCACTATGTGAAACCACGTCACTGTGTGGGACCACGTCACTTCTATTTGAGCCACGCCATAGTAAGGGTCACGTCACAGAGTAGACCGCATTAGGGTGTAGTTTGCGTCACAGAGAGGATGTCTGGAAGACGGATATGGACGACAAAGTCCCCTCAAGAATTACACATGGGATAGTAACTATAATGACATAATATACAAGAGATAGCTCCTGTAAGATGTATACTGAGATAGATTTCATGATGACGCGAGATGTATAGAATCTGCCCGTCCTCTCGAGCGTCACACGTCACAAAATGGTACAATAAATTGCCCAAACTTACTCTAATCTAGGACCCATGGACAGAAAACGCGACATCACGTCAATTTTTTGAGAGCCTAGTATGATTTTTTAGCATATCATTGTTAGGCTTCGTGGGATTTATACGTCAAGTGCGATATACTATTCTAGCTCTTATACATAAGAAAATTTGGATAAGACATAGTAGTTGTCATCCTAAAAAGAGATGTAGGTGTAAGAAAGTATACACACCATATAGAAGGTATATATATATATAAGGTATATAAAAGGTATAGGTGTAAGAAGGTATAGAGATACACACGGCTATAGGATAGTCACAGTTTAATGTGTTTAATCCAACAAATTTTACATCAGAGCGAGTCATAATATATTCACCCTTAACATAGGTGAATATAAAGAACATTTTAACGGTTGGTCTACATCATGCACTGTACGCAACATCTGTGTAAACACTCTATGCAAATAAAGGGACCTAGTCAATGGAACTCACTCCCTAACGTATTGAAAAGCTGTCCAACTTTTACCTTATTCAAAAACAAAAATTACCTATTTTCATCTTCATAGTTTCTTACCTAGTGCTCTAAACTCGCATTGTGTCTTGTTCTACCCAATCCCCCAATATATATGTACCTAAGCCATACAACTTTATCATTGTAATCATTGCTGTAATCTTATATATGCTATCAAATGGCTTTATTGTGCCTACTAATCTTTGTCAAATTATCAATCAAGTTATCAGTGCTATCAATCAAAGCTATCAATGTGCTGTAATCTATATAAATATCAATGTAATATATTAATCTCTCTCAAATTTTTCCTACAGTGTACCTGTTAACATTTTATAAATTTTGCAAGAATTTACCTTCTTAATATTATCTATTAGATGAAGGACCTGCCCGAAACGCTGTGCGTACTAGTGTCTTTACAAGAATGTAAACACATCATACTCTCACAGACCCAAAGTACCTTCTTGTATATATATAAGTAAAATAAATAAATAAATAAATCTGTGTTTATGCCAGTAATGATACATGCTGTATTGTTGACTTACATGTGCCTAATACGTAGATACGTGTATAGGTTTTATTACAATAATTGTACATCTATAATTGTCGCCACACTTAGCAACAAAAGTTCAGCCTAAAACAGCCATTGCAGACGATGAGTCACAATAACGTGGCTGAAGAAATGATGACCAAACTCTAGCTCAGAAGATGGAGAAGCGACGACGTTTCGGTCCGTCCCCGACCATTATTCAGGATGGATCCATTATCCTGGACCATTATTATTATTATCATCATCACACGACTTGATAATGGTCCAGGAGGGACTGAAACTTTGTGGCTTCTCCACCTTCTGAACTGTGGTTTAGTTATTATAAAAGATCCATTGTTTAACTTTGGTCGCTGTAAACTGCACAAGACAAATGTCATACTTATTTAAATATATGAGATATATTTTTAGTTGTGGAATTCCAAAAGCATCGTAAGGAATATTTTGTTCTTATTTTGATAAATTAGAAAAATTCTTATAATTTCGACCTCAAAACGGTATAGGGGAAACCAACATTGCTTATTTAGCTTATATTTTTAGGCTCAGGACAGGTGAATAAGTTACTTGTCCACTTGTGTGGCCTGCATTTGTAGTATTACAATAGTAAAAAAACGAACTTTTTGGGTACAAGTTTATTTTTGTACGTTCAACCAACAGTTGTTGTAAATACTCGTATTTTGTGAGGATGGTTTGAGAGCAAAGAGAGGAGCAACTATATCAGTTTGCTTTACAGACTAAACCCCCTATCGGCGGTTAGTTCGCAGAGGCCAAACTCCAAGTGGACCACCTTGTTCTGGTACTGGTGCAGACATTACACAGTAGAACAAGTTGCACATATACGAAATCTTACTCTAAATATCACGGCATCAGGGAACCCTCAGGAGGTTACCAACGGAATGATTCCAGCGATGCAGCTACGATATCTCCTGGACCAGAGGTTCCCCAACTCTGGGCCGTTCTTGAAGGGCCGCTAGGCCCCGGAGGGCATCTGTATTTAGGGGGTCGCTAGCCAAAACCTTCTGGTAGCACAGCGACGCCTGCAGGTTGTCGCCTGCCTGGTAGTGAAGTCGCCCTTGAGTCAGAAGGTTCTCCACGTGGACGGTGGAGAGCGCTGCTGTCTTCATACTGGCCTCCCCGCCGCCCACAGCCGCACCTTCTGCAACACAACCCAGCCTCCTGTTTACACACTAGTTTTTGTAACATAGTTCAAAGATTGCCGTTCTAAACAATTAGATAGTAGAACTTTGTACTGTTCACTTTATAGAGTCGGAAAATGAAGCTAAAAAAAACAAACTTAAATGTTCCTAGGTCTAGTATAGCGCACATATGTATTATATTAGGCCTCAGATATCATGCGTTAGGCCTAGTAAGGCTAGGTTAGGTTTGTTTAGTTTGTCTTTGCAACACAAGTAGAAAATAGTTTTCCGGTTTGTCCAACTCAATAGTGCCGATTTCTACTTTCTAGTTGCGATGTACGTCAGTATATATACTATGGTCTTCATCGTTACTGTAAGTACTACCACAACAGAAGGATGGGCTGCTATAACAACACAACCATTACTGAACACTAACCCCGTGCACCTCTGAACCCGTTCTGGAATGATCAAACTTTACATTACTGATGAGTGAGGATGTTCTGCTGATGCTCCAGACTAAACTTACAGGCACCTGTGGTGTACAGATAGGTAAGGTAATTATCAGGAGAAAGCACTAAGCCAGTACGACTATCGTATCAAACTAGAAGGATGGTATTTTAGCAGTTTTGTAAGATATCGGCCCTTGAAGCCCAATCCTTTGGATTTGGATAACCTAACCAATAACGAAATCTGTGTATTAGACCAGGAAACATGCAGAAATAATTACTAAGGCAGGAAAATAACGAGGTGCCACTAGTGTTGTCAATTTCAGGGTACAACACTATGACACACTTGTCTTTTTAATATTTCTCACAACTCTGAACTGCCTTACTTAACAAATCCTAAATAGTCTTTTATAACCTTAGGTCACCTAACCAAGCAGAACCCAACACAAACCTTGCTAGGATTGTCGACACGGTTAACATATTTTCGTACGTATTTGCCACGAAGTTTCAAAATGCTTCATCTGTATATACTTTGTCACAACTATCACAGGCTATACGTAGAGTAAAAAAAAAATGATGCTTGGCTGCTAGGATTTACGAAATAAATATGTCAGCTGTGTCGATAACACCAATAATGCTTACGTCACACTTACGATCAGGCCGCACAGGACCCAGAGCCGACATATCTCATCAAGCTGAAGCGCTGAACTTACCACCACCAAAGAAAACAAAAGTTAAGAGAGAGTGCGCAGTCTGCAGCCATCAACCAGAATAAGTCAATATAACATCGCCACTCCTCTTGCTAATTTAATATTCCATAAATATAAATTGTAATACATAAACCCTCACCTTAATTATTGACCTCATCCATCCACTTTATTGTCCCTTCATAAGCACTACTCTTGCGTATATCTCTCTTGAGCTGATATAACCCCTTACAGGCGAAGCGTTTAGTTTATCTCAGTTTCTCTACACTGTTGGTAGCATTTTGCGCGCTTAATTACCATATAAGAAATAGTAAGGGGCCAAGTAAGTAATTATCAAAAGAAGGCACCTAGCCGGGAAGGCTATGTAACACAGTAAGAGGACAAAGAATGAAACTGCAAAACCCAGCTTGTTGCCCCATATTATTCTAGCATCTTTCTTGTCCACTCTTTGTCTTCAATCCACCAGCAATTGGGGATAAAGGGTAAGCTTTTGATCTTTGATCTTAAGGGGGGGAGCTTGTATTAGACTAGTAATCAGCAGCATTACCTGTTGTCACAGAGCCCCTGACGGGAGGGAGAGGAGCCCTGATAAACTGTAGCCTAATGAGTTCCTCCTCCTGCGCTCTGATCTCACTCGCCCACGCCGCCATCTCTGCCTCCAGGGACGCTAACCTGCTCATAGACGGGCAAGGGAATTATCGGAGGAAAGCGCCAAGCCATTACATTTGGAAGGGATCAGGATAAGGATTTAGGAAGGGAGTGGTGTGGGGAGAGGAATAGTTCCCAACCACTTGGACGACCTGCATGAAGCTAGACCGTCACTCTACCGTCCAGCCCAAGTGGTTGGGCAACGCACCGTATCAACACACTCAAGGAATATGCAACAGTTAAGAATACTGAAAACTAGACTATGATATTCTCTTTGTGTCAGTTAACAACATCATGTGGCTATTCATCCAGCATCAATATCATTTACCTCCAACACGCCACATGTGCCTACAACACTTTAGCAACACCAATTATATTAACATTTCCTTCCATGCCAGTAGAGCGCCTGAAGAGGTCACCTCTTACATTATAGCTCACGATACGAATTTGTTTCTCTCATCACCTATAGTGATCTACCTATATACTTCACCAATTGATCTACCTATATACATCACCAATTGATCTACCTATATACATCACCTATAATGATCTACCTATATACATCACCAATTGATCTACCTATATGCATCTCCAAGTGAAGGTGTGGACATGTGTAGGTCTGAGAGAGTGAAGGTGTGGGCGTGTGTAGGTCTGAGAAAGTGAAGGTGTGGGCGTGTGTAGGTCTGAGAGAGTGAAGGTGTGGGCGTGTGTAGGTCTGAGAGAGTGGTGTTGTTGGAAATTACTAACACCTAGTACGTTAAGAGATAATTCTTGTACTAGGCATTATAATTTACTAAGACTACTAACACTTAGTGTAGTGCTATTGAGTTCATTTAATTAAGGCGTAGAAGCGTCTCATCATCCCTAGAAATTATGGCCGTGGTGAAGCTGAGCGTTCTTCATCGCTCTATTTCTATAGCATCCGACTACTAAGGAGCTCCCGATCGATCCCACAGCTTCCATCATTTACGAACGCCACGTTCGGCAGACATAAGTACCATAGACTTATTTAGTTGGCCAATTTTTACGAGTTCTGTTACGTGGTATGCCGTGACGACGTACGATAACAACATAACCTACGAGAGTGGACGTTCAAACTTATTCATATTTCTTGGTTTATTGCATTAATTGAAGGTTTGGGGTAGAAATTAAATGTAATTCGCCTTTCAGCGTGGATTTATGGGCAAGAGAGACGATATTCCGCCAGCACGATCACGTGTCCTTAGTGGTCGCCTGCTCGGACCAGTTGGCCGTGACGTAGTTGCTGGATACGTTACTATCATCTCTAACAGCTAAGCTGTTTCCGTATTATTTTTGGAGTTAGAACTTTTGATTATTCTTCTGATTTAATATTTTATACACATGTATATGCATATTATATAAATTTACTCTCCCAAAAATTGTGTAGGGAGACGGCTCGAGAATTATTATTAATTTACAGTTCATTTAGTATGATTTATTTAATTTCATTTTGCATTTAATAAAAGAGATCCATAGGTACTGGTTCTCTAATTCTTCAATATTAAGATTGGTCTTGCGAAACATTTAACATTATTATTTACTATAACTAGATGTGGCAGGGTAATGTAGGCACTCACTGTTGTGAGGAGAGGTGCTGCGGGCGCACGGGTTGACTGGTGGGGTGCAGGACACGGCTCCCGGGGTGCACCGTGGCTAGACGCTGCTCCGTGTACCTGGGGGCCAGACACGGAGCTCGCAGGCACATTATCTTTCCACAACAGGTTAATGTAGACAAATATTGCTCACTCAACAGGTGGAAACACTGGGGAAAGATAAACAAATGTCAGAAGTCAGGGAAGCGCTACACAACCTGTCTTCATCTACCTGTCCCGGGTAGATGAGGACAGGGCCCCTCCTCCTCACCTGGGTAGATGAGGGACAGGGCCCCCCCTCCTCCTCACCTGGGTAGATGAGGACAGGGCCCCTTCCTGCTCACCTCGGTAGATGACAGGGGGCCCCTCCTCACCTGGGTAGATGAGGACAGGGCCCCTCCTCACTTGGGTAGATAAGGACAGGGGCCCCTCCTCACCTGGGTAGATGAGGACAGGGGGCCCCTCCTCACCTGGATAGATGAGGACAGGGGGCCCCTCACCTGGGTAGATGAGGACAGGGGCCCCTCCTCACCTGGGTAGATGAGGACAGAGGCCCCTCCTCACCTGGGTAGATGAGGACAGGGCCCCTCCTCACCTGGGTAGATGAGGACAGGGGCCCCTCCTCACCTGGGTAGATGAGGACAGGGGCCCCTCCTCACCTGGGTAGATGAGGACAGGGGCCCCTCCTCACCTGGGTAGATGAGGACAGGGGCCCCTCCTCACCTGGGTAGATGAGGACAGGGACCCCTTCTCACCTGTGTAGATGAGGACAGGGGCCCCTCCTCACCAGGGTAGATGAGGACAGTGGCCCCTCCTCACCTGGGTAGATGAGAACAGGGGCCCCTCCTCACCAGGGTAAATGAGGACAGGGCCCCTCCTCACCTGGGTAGATGAGGACAGGGGCCCCTCCTCACCTGGGTAGATGAGGACAGGGGCCCCTCCTCACCTGGGTAGATGAGGACAGGGGCCCCTCCTCACCTGGGTAGATGAGGACAGGGGCCCCTCCTCACCTGGGTAGATGAGGACAGGGGCCCCTCCTCACCTGGATAGATGAGGACAGGGGCCCCTCCTCACCTGGGTAGATGAGGACAGGGGCCCCTCCTCACCTGGGTAGATGAGGACAGGGGCCCCTCCTCACCTGGGTAGATGAGGACAGGGCTCCTCCTCACCTGGGTAGATGAGGATAAGACCCCTGCTCACCTGAGAAGATGAGGATAAGACCCCTCCTGCTCACCTAAGAAGATGAGGACAGGGCCCCCTCCTGCTCACCTGAGAAGATGAGGATAAGACCCCTCCTGCTCACCTGAGAAGATGAGGATAAGACCCCCTCCTGCTCACCTGGGAAGATGAGAATAAGACCCCTCCTGCTCACCTGAGAAGATGAGGATAAGATCCCTCCTCGCCAGATCGTAGCACTCTTAGGATGCTCTCCAAGGTGCGGGGGTCTTGACACTCCTCCACGTACTGGTAGTCCAGCGTCTCCACCTGCCGCCACACCAACACCAGTCATGTCGCGGGAACATGTTTCCACTCCACCTCGTTATACGTCCATGATTCATGACATTATTCATCACTCATGATTGAAAATAAGGTTGAAATATACCTTTAAGCATTCCTAAATAAGTTTAGGAACTTGCATACTTAAAGTTTTTTTTTTTTTTTTTTTTTTTTTTTTTTTTTTTTTTTTTTTTGAGATATATACAAGAGTTGTTACATTCATGTACAGCCACTAGTACGCGTAGCGTTTCGGGCAGGTCCCTGGAATACGATCCCCTGCCGCGAAGAATCGTTTTTTTCATCCAAGTACACATTTTACTGTTGCGTTAAACAGAGGCTACAGTTAAGGAATTGCGCCCAGTAAATCCTCCCCGGCCAGGATACGAACCCATGACATAGCGCTCGCGGAACGCCAGGCGAGTGTCTTACCACTACACCACGGAGACTGCTAACTGTTTTAACCAAACAAAATATATGCCATCAATTTAATCAACTGAATTACTTATACCACAGATCCACCGTAAGCCTAACTACTTCAACATTAACCAGGATCATGTGGTAAAAGTAACTTACTAATCGGCAAAGGCAGCTGTATATATTACATCAGGTATGAACAGAGCTTTACGGGCTATTCATGCCCATGCCACCTCTTGGGTGGCTTAATCTCTTATCAATCACTCAAAAGAGGTGATGTGATTTATACTGTCGACTAGACAGTGAAAGTTTATCCTGCATTCTCATTGGTCGTCTGAGGCAACAAGTTCGGTATAAACTGGCAGTTCTGTCTTGGTCTTTTTGATGGTACGACATATCTAAGTGTAAGTTTGTTGTTGACAATTGGATGAGTGTTTCGTGTAAAGTGCTTATGTTATGTCTGATATTCGTCACTGTAACTGTCGATTATTTTAGTGTTGCTGGTAAGAATATGTCTGGTGATAGATGTTGTGTAGCGAAATATTGAGATCTTTCATAGAGTCTTGCATCACCATCATCAGGTGATGATGACGCAGCATCTCTCTCTCTCCTGCCTTGAGATATATGTGGTCGTCTTGCCTATATATTGAGATCGTTTGGGACGACAGTCTCCTACCGACAAATGAGAATGCAGGGTAACGTTCCTGGTTACCTTCAACAAGGTAACCATATTTCTTCTTCATGGTATACTACTGCGTCTGTTGATTAGTTGATTTATTGCGTATATGTACATATGAGGTGACCGTGCCAGCCGAGTATGAGCCGTCAAGA
Organism: Procambarus clarkii; assembly: GCF_040958095.1. Taxonomy (NCBI): domain Eukaryota; kingdom Metazoa; phylum Arthropoda; class Malacostraca; order Decapoda; family Cambaridae; genus Procambarus; species Procambarus clarkii. The sequence goes on along the minus strand of NC_091240.1, from coordinate 11,973,109 downwards.
AGCCCTGGTAGCATGCTAGGTCGTGTGGTTGGCAGCATCATACTCACAGAGAGGTCGTAGCGTCTCAGGAGGGACGACACTCTCTCCTGAGACATGGTCCCTTGTCGTTATCGCCAGGTTGTGAAGGCTGTGATGCGCCTCTCTCCTCTTGCACGCTTGCCACCTCTTGATGTCTTTACTAAAATTCACTAATTTCACTTCCTTTAGTTGGGAACGTCGTCAGAAGATGCGCAACGTATCTTAACTGTCTGGGCTGCAACTGGCAACATATGATACCAGTTGGTTACTTTGGAATGTTGTGCGTGTTAGTAGTGATGAAAGGCTTTACTCTGTCTTCTCCTTGGCGTGGTGATGGTGGTCGCTGCAGTAGACTTGGTCTTGAGGCTGGAGGTTAGTATAGTGTGAGGGCTGTGGCTGGTGCAGCGTGCCTGGGAGGGGCTCGAGCCTGGCCACCCTGCGTATGACCCACGTCGCCACCACCGAGCAGTATACCAATATTATGGGAATAAACACGACCCAACCAGGCATCATGCCCACCTCCTGCACAAAGAAAAGAACAGGTACACAACTTGATAATGAATCAGGACGGACCGAAGCGTCACCAATGTGTTTACTTTCAGGTTTATGGGTTATATATGGTTTATATGTATATATATATACACATATGGTTATACATGTATATATTATGGGTATATATATATATATATATATATATATAAAGTCCACTACGGGCTCACCGTAGCCCGTGCTACTTGGACCTTTTTGTTCAGAGTCGCTGAATCTACAAAACATCATAATAAGTACCTATTTTCCATATGCCTCATAAGAGGCATCCACCTCTTGACTTGTTAAACGCTCCTCTTGACTCACTATAAGCGCTCCACTCCTTAACTCACTAAACACTTCGCCTCTTGACTCACTAAGCCCCTCCCCCACACACTCTTGATTCGCAAAGAGTCTGACCTCTTGGGGAGAAAGCACATGATACTGGTGACGGGCGAGGGAAGAGTCCGGCCACGGTGCTTGTGACTGGTGTTACAACTAGTAAACACAGGACGCGCACCACGTCCAAGTCCCTGTCAACGGCTCGGGATTCTGCTTCATTATGCATACTATCCATCGCTCCTTTTTTATGGAACATATAGACACAAGGATTTGTTTAAGATCTTTCAAGAGATTTATACACAATTAACGTATTTTAGGTATGCGAAGGCATTATTATATAATGATATAATGCCCTTAGAGTAACCCTCGCATGCATGTTTGCATGTTACCATGGCAACGAAGACACGCCCAGAACGGCCTCTTATTCAAGAGTTTGCTGGTGATCTGTCATAAATATATTGATGTGAAAACAGCTGTTAACTTGCTTAGCTAAATGAATTGTGGGGTTCAGTCCCTGAGCCCATTATGTGCCTCTGTAACCCTTACCACTACCGCCCACAAGCTGGGTATGAGGTGCATAATAAATGAACTAAACTAAACAAACTGCACAAATATTGCCAGCCAGTTGTCCCATTATATTATATCGTAACCAGCCGCGGCTCACACGATGATTATTGGCCACAATGAACCGCTTAATTAAACAGCATAAACAAAATTTTGAAGTACTGAGGTTCACAACAATATTGGCACCAGAGCTAAAGAGGGGACAGCTGTGAGGATAGGCTAATGGAACTAATTCTCACAAACCTATAAGACAGAAGAAACAAAAGGGATATAATCACAACATACAAGATTCTAGGGAAATAGACAAAGTGGACAAGGGCAGCCTCTTCAAATTGAGAGAAAGTAGGACAAGAGAATACATGCGGACGGTAGAAAACAAATTATCCGAAGGGGATGTAAGGAAATACTCGTATAGGTAGTCAACTAGTGAAACTGGTTTCACTAGTTGATACCAGTTGTTTGTTAATAAATCCTCAGATCAAATTAATCTAAGAATTAACAATATCCAAATTAGTAACAAAGTAGATGGCATATTCCTTGGTGTTCTCATCGATAAGAAGCTGAATATCCAGGGACACATTCAACATTCAGCAAAAATAGTCTCTAAAACAGTTGGCATTCTTTCCAAGATCAGATATTATGTACCTCGCCCTGCCCTTGTAACGCTCTATTACTTTTGCATCTATCCTTATCTCAAATATGGTAACTGTGCTTGGGGTTCTACTACCCAAAATCATCTACGGCCTCTAATTAGCCAACACAAATCTGCTATTATAACAATAACAAACTCTGTCCCCCAGACAGCACTTAGCCCCCTACTTAAATCTTTATAAAACTCTGAACTGTAATGCCAATCCTGGCCTTAAACGCTTCCTAGAATGCTGCAACAGAACCCATGGTGCCTTCCCAATCATGTCAAAGACTGTTACTCTCTCAACTAATTTAAAAGAAAATCTAAGCACTACCTAATAAACTCCATGTAACCTACCTTACCTCCTAAATGTCAACCTATCTTGTTATTTTCAAACATTATTGATTATTGAGCAACTTGTCTAAGTGCTGATATCTGCCATGTATTACCTTACAGAAAACTGCAATCTTCTGTTTATTTAGTTAAAGTTCCTTCTGGTGTTCTGTTGCAATTTCTGCTATTCTATCCATCAGGAAATTATTATCATTATCTTTTTATTTTTTAATTCAATATATGCTTTTGATCTCAATTAGTATTAAGTTTTAGTCAAAAAAAATTTCCCACACCTTGCCCGAAACGCTGTGCGTATTAGAGGCTTCAGGCATTGTATGTACAGCTCTATCTATTAATCCGACATTATGTTTGTAACTTATTTTCAACGTGTGTACCTTTACCTGAATAAATATCTTCTCTAAACGCACTGAAAGGTGTGGAAGTCACCTCCATCTACAACTTTAAGAGCAAGAAAAGACATTGAACGTCAGAATATATAAGTGTAACGCAAGAGATATACTGTAAGAAGGCAAGTAGGCGGGCACAAAGAGCTAGAGCTCACTCCCCCCGTAGACACGGATAGATAAGTCTTCAGCCAACCCCAGGTGACATTCTCCATTATTCTGACATTTACTCCTCGTGGTTACGCTCTCCGTTTGTCGATCCATTTTCTTCATTTTGCTCCTTATTTCAGCGTTGTTCTAATACCCAAAGCTTCCCGGTCGGCCGAGCGGACAGCACACTGGACTTGTGATCCTGTGTTCCCGGGTTCGATACCTGGCGCCGGCGAGAAACAATGGGCAGAGTTTCTTTCACCCTATGCCCCTGTTACCTAGCAGTAAAATAGGTACCTGGGTGTTAGTCAGCTGTCACGGGCTGCTTCCTGGGGGTGGAGGCCTGGTCGAGGACCGGGCCGCGGGGACACTAAAAAGCCCCGAAATCATCTCAAGATAAGATATTATGGTTACACTTTCACATATCGGGGACATTAAGCCTATTAGGATGATCGAGGACTCCCCCCCCCAGGTCAACTTTCCTGACAATCGTCAGGATGCAATCCACACAAAGGGCTGGTAGCTGAATGGCCAGCGTGCGGGACTTAGGGCCCCGCGCAGGAATTTCCCTGCAAAAAAAAAAAAAAAAAAAAAAAAAAAAAACGCGGGACTCTTAATCCTGTGGCCTGGGTTCGATCCCTGGCGCCGGCAGAGACAATTTCGCAGAGCCCTAATACCCCTGTTACCTTGCAGTAAATAGGGAGTTAGACAGCTGTTACGGGCTGCTTCCTGTGTGTGTGTGTATGTGTACTCACCTAATTGTGCTTGCGGGGGTTGAGCTCTGGCTCTTTGGTCCCGCCTCTCAACTGTCAATCAACTAATGTACAGGTTCCTGAGCCTACTGGGCTCTATCAGCCTCCACCACATCACTGCCTAATGCATTCCATTTGTCTACTACTCGACACTGAAAAACTTCTTTCTAACGTCTCTATGACTCATTTGGGCACTCAATTTCCACCTGTGTCCCCTAGTGCGTGTGCCCCTTGTGGTAAATAACCTGTCCTTATCTACCTTATCAGTTCCTCTGAGAATCTTGTATGTGGTGATCATGTCCCCTCTAACTCTTCTGTCTCCCAGTGACGTGAGACACTTTCGGCCCGCCTCTCAACTGTCAATCAACTACTTTTGTTTTCCACACCACACACATACACCCCAGGAAGCAGCCCGTGACAGCTGACTAACTCCCAGGTACCTATTTACTGCTAGGTAACAGGGGCATTCAGGGTGAAAGAAACTTTGCCCATTTGTTTCTGCCTCGTGCGGGAATCGAACCCGCGCCACAGAATTACGAGTCCTGCGCGCTATCCACCAGGCTACCAGGCCCCACACACACACAAACACACACACGCACACACACACACACGCGCGCGCACACACACACACACACACACACACTGTGTGTGTGTGTGCGTGTGTGGGTACTTGCTTGCTGGGTATCCATTAATTTTTCATAACATCCCCATTTATTTGTATGGACAAGTTAACTTGTTACTTGTGGTAGTTGTGAGTAGTACGCGGCGTCGCATGAGTTTATCTAAGAGATCCCAGTGTCAGAGGATGACTTTGTTAGTGTGTTTCTAGAGGTCGGGGCGAGGAAGCCTGCCAGTAGTTCTTATTGAGGTCCCCCGATAGATAGATCAAGTAGCTACTGACTTTCCCCAGCTCTGGGGAACGTCAGTAGCTACTTGATCTACTACACAACCGTTACCTACCTCCCAGGTACCTATTTACTGCTAAGTGAACAGTTGAATCAGGTGAAAGAAACGAGCTCAACCGTCCATGTCTCGATTAGGTATCGAACCAGGTATCCTTGGGAGTGAGCCGATGACGTTGATTACTGTGCTACTTCAAATTTACGGGAGGGCCACCATCTGCACAATGTAGGACTGAGAACAGGAGATGCTTTTTCATCCACATTCCCTGGCTATTAACCCAGGGAATCACCTACCCACTGAAGCCGTAAATTCCCAAACTGTTTTAACTTTTGAAGTACAACTGAAAAAGATCATCAAGGCAAATTCGACCTTCGACAAGCCGCCGGCTTCCTGTCCTCGTCGAGGCCACTAGTGTTAATGGCTCTCAGGTAAATCCAAGTGCAAATATTCCCAGTGTCTGGGCGAGGACAGGAAGCCGAATTGACAAAGGTCGTCTTATTTGTCCTGATGATTTTATCGGGCTGGATTTTGAATTGGAGCAGCGTTTCGGCATATACGGCTTCGGCGGGTAGGCGGCTCCATGGGCTTATAACCCTATAGGTGAAAAAGCATCTCCTATTTTCAATCCTACATTGTGGCTTGTTGAGCTCCTTGCTCAACCGTTGCTCCTTGTTTTCGTTCCATCTGACCTTTTGAAGAAGCTGTCTGGATCAATATCCTCCAAACTGTTAGTATTTTAAAAGCTTCGCTGAGATCCACCTTGCCATGCCTGGTTTGCAGTGTTCTTAACCCTGTAGCCCATAACCGTTCCTTGTATGAGAGTTGATTTAATTCAAGAATGATTTTTGTCATCCGGTGTTGTAATTTCTCCAAAGCAGATCTGTCCTCCTAAATATCCATGATTGGATACAATAGTCCAAATGGGGTCACACCATAGATGTCTACAAATGAATAACTATACCTTCTTTTGCTTGAAGTCTAAGATTCGTTTGACTATTCTAAGGGTTTGATTACATAACATTACATTACAGCAGATTGATGAAGGAAAGGATTCTTAAGTAAAAATCCACCATTCACTGAAAGTTGCACAACAGGTAGGAGCAGCAGGAGTAAAAAAAAAATAACCAAACCCTTGGAATAATCAAGCGTACCTTTGACTTTCAAGTTAAACAAGGTAGTGATTCAACTGTATAAATCTCTAGTGCGCCCCCATTTGGATTACTGTATCCAAGCATAGAGACCTCATCTTCAGAAGGACTGAACTGCTCTGGAGGAAGTGCAACACCGGGCAACAAAAATCATTCCAGAGGTAAGTCAACTCACGTACGAGGAACGGTTGAGGGCCACAAGGCTAACAACACTGCAAACGACAGGGCGGATCCAATCAAAGCTTTTAAATACTGAACAATTTGTATCGGACAATTTCTTCAAAAGGTCAGATGTAATACAAGCATGGAGCAACGGCTTCAAGCTCAACAAGCCACACTGTAGGACTGAGAACAGGGGATGCCTTTTCACCCTCAGGGTTATTAACCCATGGAACCGCCTACCTGCCCAAGTCGTAAACGCCAAAACACTGTTGAATTTTAAAATCCAACTTGAAAAAAAATCATCAGGACAAATGAGGAGACCTTTGAGAAGTCGCCTGCTTCCTGTCCTCGTCGAGACCTCTAAAGTGTTAGTGGCTCTCAGGTAATTCAATTAAAATTGAAGTAAATAAACTCATGGAGCTGGGACTAACCCAGTTCAAAATCGAGTTGGAAAAAAATCCTCAATAAAACTGGAAGGAGGATGCGATCGTTGAGAAGCCACCGGCTTCCTGTCCCCGTCGTGGTCACTAACACTCTGGTGACCCTCAGGTAAATTCAGGTAAATAAAGTCATTGATAGGGCACTCGCCTGCAGTATATTAACTTGAGTGTGTTAACTAGGTCTTGTTTGCAGACTTTACTACTGTAGTACTCACTGTTGGGAGACACTCCCCGCAGTTACCTGCTGCAGGTATGGATACTCTAATTCATTCAGACAATTACAATGTCACTCGTGAATGTTCCACATGCTTTCCCTGTTATACAAAATATTGCATCAGACTTCAGATAAGCATTTATATATACTGTATTATTTATACGAATTATTCTATTACTGTATATATAGACCTTTACTCTCTCTGAGCTTCCTAAATGTAATTGATCTGTAAAACTTATTCGAATAAAAATTTATGAATGTCGTATCCTTCCGAAATTAGTATCAAAACAAACGAAGAGACAGGCAGCAGAGGCAGTGATGCTTGGTCTCCCGGGGCGCTGAGATCCACACACCCACTTCTACACCAGGCCAATACCCTTATCCACCTACACCACACCCACTTACACTCTCTACACCCAGTTTTAAAGGTGGAGTGTGGCGTCGGCGGTTCCTGGGGCGACTCATGTAGCTGTTCCTGCGGCGACTCCTGTAGCAGCTCTTGTAGCTGCTCCTGTAGCGGCTCCTGTGGCAGCTACGGTCTTAGATAGTCCTCACACTGCCTCTATGACTTCCCCGCTTCAGGTGAGTGTCTCGGCATTTTCAGGTCTCTGGGATCACAAACTCGTTTGATCCCTCCCTAGGCTTTTTGTCACTCCCTGGCACTTGGGGTCACTCCCTAGGGTCACTCCTTGACTACTGGGATGACTGGTAGTATGTCAGAGAATGCCTGCTCTGTGCTTAACCTCTGCTTGTTAATGTCTGGGCCTCACCCCTTCCCAGTTTGTCACAACCTAGCAGTGTAATGCAGTGTGTGTGTGTGTAACAGTGTAGTCTTATTAATTAATTAAGTGCAAGTTAGTGCTATACTGCACCAGCGAGTAGTGGGAGACTTACTGTGTCCTCCAACTACTTTTTCAAGCATTTGGGTATTACATTTATATCAAATGCAACTTCCAAAATCTAGATTATTTAATTCCAGACCTGATCTGGATTTGCATTAAATCCAGATTTCCATAAATTTAGCCATTTTTGGCTATTTATCACAACATTTTCTGGATTTATTTTTATAGAAAGTGATACATGTTTAAGCATAGACACAATACATTAATAATTATGCACAAAAAATACAAAAATGAATTTGTTCACTTTTTGTAGCATAGGGGCAACAATGCCTATGGTTAATGCCCATTGCTCGGCTACAGACTGTAATTGTTTACTACCAATACCCACCCCTAGGCTACAGTGCTGCAAAAATTATTAATAAACAGCATCATCTAAATCTTCATGCTTAGAGGGGGTTCCAATATTTTGTCACTTCCCTTTCTACTACTACTGTACTATTTTCCAGTTGGTTCACAAACTGGTTTTTGTTTTTGGTTCAAACTTCCTTTGTTTTATTTTGGTCAGAAATAGCCCTAATACCAGTGCTATAGTGTCTGCCTGCCATCTGGCCTCATCAGTCACATCACACTCACATTTCTAATTCATGGTGAGGAAGTTCCTCTTGTTCTTGTCTGGTACAGCAACTAATGCTGCACAACATGGTTTCTATTTGTAAATAATGATACAGTATATAAGAAGAAAAGCCAGTATAAATGCTTGAGTAACAAGAAGTCAGCTCACACTTACACAAGGAAAGCACGTCTGTATGTGTGCCCTCACTGGAGCTGGATGTCTTGAAAAAAATATACACATGAACAAACTCTTTTATATAATTTATAGTACAGAACAAGTTTAGCAAAAAGTTATAAAATATAAATGCATTATTTTAATTAATATTTACAAATAAATATTCAAGATTAACAAAAATAAGAAAAAAATATTGGGTAGAAATTGTGTGATGAACCAACAATCCAGATCTCAGTGACTCCCCCTCTTCCAGAATTCAATTTTTCTATAAGAAATCCAAATTCTGGGTGGAAAATACAGTGTGTGTATTTGGTCCATTGTATAAAGGGAGCTTTTATAGATAGGTTCAACTTTAGGTGGGATGTACTGTACTGTAACCAAGCTGTTACAGGTTCTTGGCACAGATACCTTTTAAACAAATAATTGAATGATGGATGTACAGTAGTTTTGCTTCTTTAGTAACATTGTTTCATAGTTGCTACTTTATTATATTGTTTCATAGTTGCTACTTTATTATATTGTTTCATAGTTGCTACTTTATTATAAACTGTTGATACATTGATTGGTTATCATGAACACTACACTTGTTCATTTGTTCTTTTGTTGGTTGTCGTGGAGTTTGCTGCTAAGTTTAAAGATGATATTCAGATGCAGGTTAATGGGGTTATTGCACTAATATTTGGATATGTGATAACATGTTACTGCATACTGTGCATTCTCCCCAAACCTGATGCATACAGACTCAAGATAAAAAGGATGTCTGTAGTTACTGTGTTTGATTAGTGCATGATGTCACAATGAGTCACCACAGTTTACATACTATGCTGTACCATACTGTTAAAAATAAGACATTCCTGTGTAACTGAACTTAATACTGTACTGTACTCTGCATTCACCCAAAATAAAGAGCACCATAAAACTTTGGGTAAAGTTGTGCTTCTCTGGACATCAATAGTTTAAAACCATCATTTTGTGCATTATTTTGATAAAAATAAAAATTCACCAGAGATATTAAATTTGATCGAAAAATGTGACTCGGCATACGATGATGTCGTCGACTAACGATATTTGTTGGTACATATTCGGGTCGACCGAGCGCGTGGTTCCCTGTCACATGGGCCGACTTACCTTAGTTTACTACAGCTGCCCGCTTAGTGACGTTCACGCCTATAAGAAATTCCGTTTTTGTGGTGATTTTTTGCTTTTTGAACATAAAAGTAATTATTATATATCATGTCATGGGTCCCAAGAAAGTCAGTGGTAAGGTTCAACATATGAAAACCCATGTAAGGATGACCATAGAGCAAAAACAAGAGATCATTCGTAAATATGAAGATGGTACCTGGGAGTTAGTCAGCTGTCACAGGCTGCTTCCTGGGGGTGGAGGCCTGGTCGAGTACCGGGCTACGGGGACACTAAAGCCCTGAAATCATCTCAAGATAACCTCAAGATAACATTAGTTCCTTCAATCACGGACATTAGCAGAAAGAGCCCCAGACGAGGGGCACTTTCTTACACCTGTTAAACGAAACCACAAAAATACTTGATTTTGAATTTTTTCCTTTGGATTTTTAGGGTTACATTACTTTTTTGTGATGCTACTTTATTCCCTCCATGCATAACACATTTGTGGCTTGTCATATGTTAGTTTGTAGTCATGGCCAATTTCTTGGCTATCTCTTAGAGCTCATCTTTCTTATCTCTATAGCATATCTTTCGATGTTGTGCAGTGCTAAATAGGATATTCATCATAACCCCATTTTCCATTGTGATGCGATGGAGAGGCCTAGAAGAAAATAGTAGAGCTATGTAGAGAAATATTGTTACAGATACTTATTAATTCATCTTTCACACTAAAAAGTGGTATGTAGAATCATTACACTTATAAAAAGAGTTTTATCATTTCCTGATCCATTATTTGTGGAAGTATCATCATCTAATGTGAATATTACTTTAAACAAAAATGTTGAAAAATATATCATTTAGTATTTTGAGGTTTGCCATCCATCCATGACAGCTTCTTCAAATGTTTTGATTACTAATATAAATGTTTAAACTTGTCTATTTATATTTATGCTGTAGTATATCTTTGGATACAATAATCAAATTACATTTTAACCATCAAGATACACAGTTCATATGGTCAGAATATGAGAAACTTGTTTTAATGTTAACTAGCATCTCTCTCTCTTTCTCTCTTTTCTAATACCTGCAGCCATGACTGCTCTGGATAACATGGGTGAAGGTTCAGTTCAAGAAGGAGGAAAATCTCGTCTCTCATTGCGTCAGAATCGGAAACGCACGCTTAATTCAGACATTTCACCAGCTCCTGAACCTCGCACCAGTCACCGTTTTCGTACCTCCAGTACCAGTGATACTGACGATAGGAATAAGGTAGGCTACATCAAATCCATTTGTGGAAAGTAAACAAAATCATGCAAACACTTTGAATATAAAAGTGTTCCATGATGTTTGACTCAATACAATACAGTATTCCCACATTCTATTGGCAACCATTTATGGGAAATTTTCATTTTCACCACCAGTTTCTTATAATCATGTAATGATATTTCCATATTCTTTACAATTGTTTAACTTATTATTTGAAAAACCTACTTAAACAAAAAGATCTGATTCTTTTTCCTCACTACTGAAAAAGTTTAACTTAAAACTATTATTCATTGACTTATTTTTTTTAGATACCAAAGAAATAGTGATTCAGCTTGTGATAGCCTAATATTTAATGATAATATAGCCATTGGCAAACTCCTTAAAACTGTTGAGTATGAAGAGGAAAGATGACATAAAAGGTTTAGACCCTAGTAACTAAAACAATGTATTGTACCTCTACAATATGTAATACCTCTGTTATACAATGCATGTACCTATAACCTGAGCTTGTAAAAGCATCATAATCACCTTCAGTGGTTAAGTGTTTAATATCACACTAGTTTCTGTAGAAGCTATCTTACCCTGTCAAAGTAGGAGAGACATAGGAGTATGTATGTACAGTATATATATTTGGATATGTGTAGGTATATGTTTATATATATGTGGATATGTGTTGGTATATGTGTATATATGAATGTGTGTGTGTATTTGTATACAAGTATGTGGAAACTGGTCAGAATTGCAGTTCTCCTTTGTAAACACACATTAATGACACTGTGTAAAAAGACACCTCGAACACTGTTAATGTAGGACAGACGTAAATCTGTGTATTTATGTTTGTAGGTTAGCTTAGCATTTTAAAAGCACTACAGTCACCTTCTGTGGTTCATTGTTCAATAAATCACTGAATTATATGTTTAACAGATCGCTAACCCTGTCCATGGAGGACAGAAGGAAATGTATATACAGTATGCTGTTTAGCATTGTAAATGTGTGGCCACGACTGTGGTAGAAAATAATAATACAAAAATAAATAATGTAGTCAACAAATAAATATAAAATAAATGCGTACCAGTACTGTACTGTCATTATAAAACTGCCTTAAATTGTCATGTAGTCTTTTGACTCACATATATGCTTCTGTTGACAGACACCACCCATGTTGCGAAAGATGAGTCTAGGGAGAAATGCAACCACCAGCAGTGGAAGACGTACAGCAGGGGGTTCCTCCCAGTCATCAGCTGGTTCAGGGAGTGGATTGGGAGATGGCGTGTACGGAGGGGGCCGTGTGGCTGGAGTCTGCCCTCTGGCTAATATGGGTAATACCTGCTTCCTGAACTCAGTGCTGTATGCTCTAAGGTTTCTGCCAGGCTTCACCCATGACCTTCATCACCTTCATATGCATTTACAGTCTGCTGGGTAAGTGGGTGATATTTATTGATATTCTATGATTCTTTAATTGATATTTGCTGTAAAATGTCAAGTGCATTCTTTCTGCATGTTTAAATCATCAAATGTATGTACAGTAGTCATGAAAATTTAACAGTCTTGAAAATATATTTAGGATATCCAAATTCTTAAATAACACACAATAATTTTGACATTGCTTTGGCAACCCCCTAGATTTAAGGCCTTGGAGACTTGTATGGATGCTGCCTTCATGTACTGGCATCACCCCTTTATATTCTATTTGATACATGATGTGGAAAATGCAAGTCATTGTGAATAAAATATTTATAATTAATGCACAGTACATACAAATCTATTTAACATTTAGGAAATCTCAAGGGCATTTAATGCTCTAATGAATATACTGTAGTATATAAAAATCTATAGTGGTAGAATTGCAGGGGTGGAAATTATCTTTTGGATTCAATGGCTAGTCATCTTAATGACTTTTTCCAGTTTTAGAACGTTTTAGTCTGCTTAGAAAGTATACATGGCCTTAAGAAATAATAAGGGCTTAAACCTGTTAACTGAACATTTAACAAAGTCATGCATTTGCAGCATTTAACACCATAACCCACTCCCCCTTAAAAAAAAAAAAAGGGTGCCTACCATTGAAAAATATGGATGACAAGAATAGTATGAAGTTTTTTTTTTTATGAATAGTACAGCACAACACACTTGCATTACTGTACCACCAAGCCCCCAATCCAGAGTTGGTTCAAAACCAAGAGGTTCCAAATTGGATTCCAGCACAAGATGGAGATGTTTGAGCACGTTTCCTCACACCTTATGCATCTGCTTAGTAATAAATAGTAACCTAGGAGTTGGGTAACTGTTGTCAGGTTGCATCCTGGTGAAGGTTATTCATTGACCTAAGGGGAACCTCAATAAGCCTAACAGTTCTCTTGTCCATGTCAATGGGACAAGAAACCATTTGCAACCTACATCTCTTATCATATGGCATAATAAATAGTTTAGTACATGTGAATGTTGTTATGAATATAATGCTGCAAGGAGATGAGTACTAAACACAAATATTGATAATAATAATAATGCATTTGCGTGGTTGTTTATTGTTGTACATTTATATTTTTTGGCACTAAAATATTTGAAAATGATTGCACCATTATATTTAAAAAGAATTAACTAAAAAAATTAAATAAATATCACGATAGTGATAGGTAAATGTTTATGCATAATAATTGTTCTTGGCTGTACACTGTTCTATACTTAGGTTTTTGGTATACAAAATTTCATTGTTACAAAAATGTGACATGGACAGTAAAATAACTTTTTTTTTTTTTTTTTTTTTTTTTTTTTTTATAGTGGATGCCTCAAGAGCATCATTGGTTTTAGGTGTGAGAATGTACTCGCCTAGTTGTACTCACCTAGTTGTGCTTGCGGGGGTTGAGTTCTGGCTCTTTGGTCCCGCCTCTCAACCGTCAATCAACAGAATGTGTCCTTGTCATTGTGCAAGGGAAGGGGTCATGATGCTATGTGTGCAAAATTTTTTTTATTCAAAACAAGGGTTTTAGTCTTTCTAAATTTTTGAAGCTATCCCCTGAACATAGGAACAATGTCCCCAAAATTGTCACTTTTGAATATGGCAGATGTTCATTGATTTTATTCAAATGTTGGGGATAGGGTAAGGATGAGTTACTTTTTACAATAATTTCACACTTTGAACTCTGGGGCAACTAGAACATTTTTCTTTGACAGAAAACCTGTTTTAATTTGTTGTGGTCCTTGGGGGGGAAAGGGAAGGGTTTACCACTCTGCATGATCAGGTTTATGATGAACAGTTATGATACATTTTTATATTCAACTCTTGATCATAGTACTGTACAGTATTATATACAGGGAGCGATTTGTTTTATAGTTTGAGTTTCGACTTGCATTGTTTTTAAACTGATTGCCACAGTAAGTTGGCATTAAATATGTGCAATAATCTGAAATGTTGAATATATGCAATATTTCTTTGCCATATAATTAGTTAAATAATATTTATAACTAGTACTGTATCAGCAGTAATTTAACTAAGCTAGACATACCAACATTGCTTGCATTTCTGGGGAAAGCCCCTTCGGCTCCCCGGAGCTATCCGGGCTGATATGAATGTATTAGACCCTGGCATTAGTCAATGCACATGGAATTCTAGGCCAACTGGGGACCACGAGCTAGAACCTGGCTCCCTCAGAGAGGCATGAGGAGCAATGGCCTATAGAATCCCCCCATGTGGTTGGAAGCATTCTATGTTTGCCATCGACCGGGCCAGGCACCCAGAAAGGTAGGTGCCTCAAAACAAATCCTATCTGGTTAAAACATTGATACTGAAAGCCAATCTGTTGGACAGAACTCCCGCAAACGAAAAACGAGCAAACGAGCATGACATCACAACCGTCACCACGCCGCTGTCTGCACAGCTCCCTCCCCCCTCCCTAGGAGGGGGAAGGGGGAGCCCAAGACCCCCACTCTGGCTATCCACACCTTCAGTTCTGTGGCTGATGTGAGACCTGGCAGTCGCACGACTCTGGCTCCAGACTTGTTCCAGTGCTGTGCCTTATGGTGTGGCCCTGTCCTGTGGTCGTGTACGAGCCAGGAGTAATTTCACCAGTACTCGGGCTGCATGTGCTAGGGTTCTCTTCTCTAGGTACCTTGTAAGTACTGCCTTTGTGGCTTAAGATTTTCTTCCACAAATCGCTCGGGATCTACCTCCACCGTGGTCTTTTGCTGCTCGGTGATTGCCTGTCCTTGGTGTCAGCTGGAGTGTTTCATGCACTCCTGTTTACCTCTGGGTAGTAGGTAGCTTTGTCACTGGTAGGGGCGCAAGGTACTGTGCAGCTTGTTTTCACCATAATACAGCGCCCGGCTCTGTTCTGCCTAATGACGTTTTACACGTGCAGGGTTTTTCTTTTCTTTTCTTTTTATTTTCTGCATGGTGGATGGTCTGCCCCGCGGTGTTGTTGATTTATCATTCTGTATTCTTGGTGGTCCTCCTCTAGGTCCCCGTATGTGTACACTTCCCAGGGGTTCAGCAATTACAGTAGTAAGTTCGCTCGGTAGTTTCGGGCATCGTTTAGCAGTACCATCCCTGGGCTTCCCTTAGCAGAGCGTCTAAGTGCCCTGGAAACCCCCGCTGGGGCTCAGTGGTCCAATGGATGTGTCCCCCTGGGTCCCATCTCACTTTGTACAAGTTTGAGGGTTGCTCAAGCCATTTTGGCTTGTCTCAGGGTGACAATCACATGTTCTGCCTCAGTCATGCTGCGTGTTGGGTCGGTGACACATTTGACCCAGAGTCCAGCGAGTGGTGTTGCTTGTTTGTATTCCAGTTTACCCAATCCACTGATCAAGATATTCGGGTGCAGACAGCTTTGGCGTTGCATGGGCGTTTTAGGATGCTGCAGCACATTTGGTTGGTTGCTCACCTAGATGCCCCGAGGCTGCCCCATTTTGGTTATAGGGGCCCAGACTTAGGGGGTGTTAGTCTCCTCAACTTTGGTTTCATCCACGCCCCTGGTCCTTTCCCTGCTGTTGTTCGTCCTGTTCCTTCTCTTCTTCCCCCCCCCCCCCCCCCATTCCTTCTGCTTCCGGCTCCAAAGCATCTGAGGGTTTTGGAGTCAGGGCAGGGTTTGGTTGGAGAGACTCTGATCGTTTCGGAGGATGCCCCTTCCGAGGTGGCGACGAAGATATTCGAGGCCATTCCTCCAACCGGTGCTTCTGGGTCTGACCGGTGGGCCCCCTTTGTTCCAGCTTTTCTCGCGGCTTCTGCCTTTTCTTTTGAGGCGGAGGGTTTGGAGGATTGCTCGGCCCCAGGTCCTGGCGTGGAGGTTCCCGGGGTGGGGGAGGTACTGACTTGGGGGGTTTGGGCCCCGTTTGACCCCCCGCTTGGGTTTTGGTATGCTCTGTGCAGGGATTGTTGCTGCAGTGAGTTGGGTTTACTTATCCCTCTTCCTTGTACGAATTTGATCTGGCATCAACTCCTCCCTGGGTTTGGTTCCGGGTTCTCTTGGGTGCTTCAGTTCCTTCTTTCTGGAGGTTTTCGGCCTTCTGCATCCCGCCTCATGAGGTGCGGGAGCCATTGCAGCTTACCTCCTGCGTGACCTGGATTACGCCTCGATAATGGATCCTGCCTCTTTTGAGTTCGGTTCTTCCTTTCCTTACTGGGTGCCTGGTTACCTGGTTGATGGGGTTCTGGGAGTTCTTTTACTCCCCAAGCCCGGCCCGAGGCCAGGCTCGACTTGTGAGAGTTTGGTCCACCAGGCTGTTGCTTGGAGCGGCCCGCAGGCCCACATACCCACCATAGCCCGGTTGGTCCGGCACTCCTTGGAGGAATAAATCTAGTTTCCTCTTGAAAATGTCCACGGTTGTTCCGGCAATATTTCTTATGCTTGCTGGGAGGACGTTGAACAACCACGGACCTCTGATGTTTATACAGTGTTCTCTGATTGTGCCTATGGCACCTCTGTTCTTCACTGGTTCTATTCTACATTTTCTTCCATATCGTTCACTCCAGTACGTTGTTATTTTACTGTGTAGATTTGGTACTTGGCCCTCCAGTATCTTCCAGGTGTATATTATTTTATATCTCTCTCGTCTTCTTTCTAGTGAGTACATTTGGAGGGCTTTGAGACGATCCCAATAATTTAGGTGCTTTATTGCTTTACTTAGGTGCGTTACGAGGTTCCTGAGTCATCCTGGTTGGCAGACTGTCTTATTTTTTCATTAGGGGCGTGGCGTACGTTCTGTCGGTCCCACACACTTGAGTGGCAAGAGGCCCTTACAGTTGTTCAGGTTTACCTGGTGGGCGAGTTGGCTATTTACCTGGTATAGCGCCTGGCTATTTAGTATGTGTCACTCACAGGCTCATACCAAAAAAAAAATATATATATATTTTTTCTTCTAAACCTGTTAATTTGTGTTCACTGATCATGGAAAAGATAATAAAAAAATCGTAAGTGGCATATATTGCCCGCTATAGGGCGGGGAAGTCTGGCAAAAAACAGGTGCTGACTCGGCGTGCGTCCCAGATGGTCTGTTGCTCGCCAGCTGTCAGGCCGGAGTTGCCACAGAGATAATTACCTAATTATTTCAATGTGTCTGATTGATTTTTTGTAGTTTTTTTGCTGTAATATTATTCAGTAGTGTGTAGTGTGATATATTTATATAATAAAATGAGTGAATCATCGCTGTACTCAAAAATATGGTTATCTTTTTCTTGAGGTTATCTTGATGATTTTGGGGCTTTTTTTTTTTTAGTGTCCCCGCGGCCCTGTCCTCGACCAGGCCTCCACCCCCAGGAAGCAGCCCGTGACAGCTAACTAACACCCGGGTACCTATTTTACTGCTAGGTAACAGGGGCATAGAGTGAAAGAAACTTTGCCCATTGTTTCTCGCCGGCGCCTGGGATCGAACCCAGGACCACAGGATCACAAGTCCAGCGTGCTGTCCGCTCGGCTGACCGGCTCCCGATGGTGTGCATATTGTTGATTCAATTATGTTCATGAAACAGTGAACAAATACTTTGTCGGTTATTACACTATATACACAAGTTATATATAAGTATCTGCATGTTTTGTTCACCATAACGAACCACTAAGTTGCTATTATGAGTCAAAAAGTAATGAGGAGTGACCACCACACACCAGCCAGCCACTCACTCCCTCAACACCTCACTCGCCCACATTCTCCTCCCCACCATACTGTTTTTGCTTTTATTCACTATATACAGACGTTATATATAAGTATCTACATTCGTGTTCACCATAACGAACCACTAAGTTGGTATGCTGAATGGCAATGGCAATGGCAGCCAGTGGCAGCCCGCCACTGGCTGCCACTCCCTCCCTCACCTCACCTGACTTGCCACCATTCTCCTCCCACCATACTGTTTTTGTTTTTATATACAGACGTTATATATAAGTATTTACATGTTTTGTTCACCATAACTGTACATCTAAGCTTGTATGGTGAGTAAAGGCACAAAGACGTAACTACTCACACAGTCAGCTGGTGGCGGCCGCCCTCAAGGTCAGACGCACTAATATTTCTCCTCCAACAATACTGTTTGTGGTGTTATTACGCTATATACACACATTATATATAAGTATCTACCTGTTTTATTCACCATACTTGTACAAGTAAACTGGTATGGTGCCCAAAGACCATAGTGGTCACCAGTAAACAACACAATAAGTCGTGCAGACGAAGCCACCTCCCTCACCAAAATGGCGGCTCCCAACCTACTCCTATTGCTGTTTATACCCTCTATGCACACGTTATATATAAGTATCTACATTTGTGTTCACCATAGCAAACCACTAAGCTGGTATGGTGAGTGCAGTCAATAAAAGGTGGCCACACACAGTCAGAAGACGACTCCACCACCCTCCCTCCCACAGCATTACTCCTCCCTCCGTGGAGCACAGCACTAAATATCACCATAATCCTGCTATTATCAAAACCCTGGTCAGTTTTATCACAGTCAAGGGTCTTCTGTAATAATATCCCTCCCTGAAAACCAGCATTGAGTGTAATGAAACACCATTTTCTGGGTGAAACCCGGAGGCTTCCCAGCAACCCTCCCTCCCTCATGTCGGCAGTTTTTCTTGGGTTTTTGACATCCAGCCTCAGAACTGAAGGTGTGGATAACTGGCATGGGGGGGGTCTAGGGCTGCCCCTTTCCACCTCCCAGGTAGGGGGGGAGCTGCACAGACAGTGGTAATTACCTAAGTGTAGTTACAGGATGAGAGCTACGCTCGTGGTGTCCCGTCTTCCCAGCACTCTTTGTCATATAACCCTTTGAAACTACTGACGGTCTTGGCCTCCACCACCTTCTCACCTAACTTGTTCCAACCGTCTACCACTCTGTTTGCGAAAGTGAATTTTCTTATATTTCTTCGGCATCTGTGTTTAGCTAGTTTAATCTATGACCTCTTGTTCTTAAAGTTCCAGGTCTCAGAAAATCTTCCCTATCGATTTTATCAATTCCTGTTACTATTTTGTATGTAGTGATCATATCACCTCTTTTTCTTCTGTCTTCTAGTTTTGGCATATTTAATGCCTCTAACCTCTCCTCGTAGCTCTTGCCCTTCAGTTCTGGGAGCCACTTAGTAGCATGTCTTTGCACCTTTTCCAGTTTGTTGATGTGCTTCTTAAGATATGGGCACCACACAACTGCTTCATATTCTAGCTTGGCCTAACAAAAGTTGTGAACAATTTCTTTAGTATATCGCCATCCATGTATTTAAAAGCAATTCTGAAGTTAGAAAGCGTGGCATAGGCTCCTCGCACAATATTCTTTATGTGGTCCTCAGGTGATAGTTTTCTATCTAGAACCACCCCTAGATCTCTTTCTTTATCAGAATTCTTTAAAGATTTCTCACATAATATATAGGTTGTGTGAGGTCTATGTTCTCCTATTCCACATTCCATAACATAGCATTTATTAACATTAAATTCCATTTGCCAAGTGGTGCTCCATATACTTATTTTGTCCAGGTCATCTTGAAGGGCATGACAATCATCTAAGTTTCTTATCCTTCCTATTATCTTAGCATCATCAGGAAACATGTTCATATAATTTTGTATACCAACTGGTAGATCATTTATGTAGACAATAAACATCACTGGTGCAAGAACTGAACCTTGTGGTACTCCACTTGTGACATTTCTCCAGTCCGATACATTGCCTGTGATCACTGCCCTCATTTTTCTATCAGTCAGAAAATTTTTCATCCATGTTAGAAGCTTACCTGTCACCCCTCCAATATTTTCCAGTTTCCAGAACAACCTCTTATGTGGAACTCTGTCGAAAGCCTTTTTTAGGTTCGGATAGATGTAGTCAACCCAACCATCTCTTTCCTGTAATATCTCTGTTGCTCGATCATAGAAACTGAGTAAATTCGATACACAGGATCTTCCAGATCGAAAACCATACTGTCTGTCTGATATTATATCATTTCTCTCCAGGTGTTCTACCCATTTAGTTTTAATTATTTTTTCCAATATTTTGAATATTACACTTGTCAAATGATACCAGTCTATAATTAAGGGGGTTTTCCCTGCTTCCACTTTTGTAGATTGGAACTGTTAGCCTTTTTCCACACATCAGCTACAACTCCTGTAAACAGGGATGCCTGAAAAATCAGTTGAAGTGGAATGCTGAGCTTAGGTGCACATTCTCTCAGAACCCATGGTGAAACTCCATCTGGACCAACTGCTTTGCTCTTATTTAGCTCCTTGAGCATTTTTTCCACTTCGTCTCTAGACACCTCTATGTGCTCTATGTTGTTCTCTGGAATTCTTATTGTATCTGGTTCCCTGAAGATTTCATTTTGTACAAACACACTTTGGAACTCTTCGTTTAATGTTTCACACATTTCCTTTTCATTTTCCGTGAATCTATTTCCCATTTTCAACCTCTGAATATTATCCTTTACCTGCAATTTGTTGTTTATGAATTTATAGAATAGACCTGGTTCTGTTTTACATTTGTCTGCAATCCCTTTTTCAAAATTTCTTTCTGCCTCTCTCCTCACTGCCATGTAGTTGTTTCTCGCATCTTTGTATCACTGGTATGTTTGGGGGTTTGGCCTCTTCCTGTATTGATTCCATTTTTGTGTCTTTTGGTCTCTGGCCCTCTCGCAATTTCTGTTGAACCAATCCTGTTTCCTAGTTCTGCATCTCTGTTTCGGTATAAATTTTTTTGTGCCTTTATCATATATTTCACATATATTTCACAGTGGTGCGGTGACAGTTGTGATGTCATGTTCGTTTGCTCATTTTTCGTTTTTCATTTGGGAGAGTTGTCCAACAGTTCGGCTTTCAGTAGCAATATTTTAACTAAATAGGGTTTGTATTGAGTTGCTTACCTTTCTGGGTGCCAGACCCGGTCGATGGCAGACATAGAATGCTTCCAACCACATGGGGGGTTTCTAGAGGCCATTGCTTCTCGTGCCTCTCAGAGGGGGTCAGGTTCTGGCTTGTTGTCCTCAGTAGGCCTAGAACTCCATTCGCTTTGACTGATGCCAGGGGTCTAATTCATTCATATCAGCCTTGATAGCTCTGTGGAGCCTCCAGATCTCGCCCCAAAAATGGCATTTCATTACATTCAATGCTGGTTTTATGGATTGGGAATGATTGACAAGTGTGCGTGTTTTAGCCAACAGCAGTTTATTTAACTCTAATACTGGAAAGACTTTTTGTATTCTTTACATTACAGTTAGCATAAACTGAACATGAAAATATCATGTCATGAGCCTATCTTAACCCTGTCAGTTACTAAATTTATTCTGCATATGCTAATATGCTTTTGTTTTTTAACTTTTTCTGAAAAATGCCGTCAATATAATGCACCTTCT
This sequence comes from Procambarus clarkii, assembly GCF_040958095.1. NCBI lineage: Eukaryota > Metazoa > Arthropoda > Malacostraca > Decapoda > Cambaridae > Procambarus > Procambarus clarkii. The sequence continues at coordinate 11,951,695 of NC_091240.1, read as the reverse complement.
GTAAATTCGGCAGTGAGTATAATGAGTACTTTTACCACTACCAGCAGCAGTACCATACGTAGGTGAAAGCTGTGAGCCGTGCTCGGCTGCTTACCTGGAGTTTTGGTCGTCTTCTCAACTCCGGGCTTCTACTTCAAGGGGTAAATCTTCGGTAAATGTTTACTTATGGGCTCATGCTTTCTTACCGAGTCAGTAAATTTATCAAGTGTGAATCTATTTTGTATAATAATAACAATTGGTAAATTATGCTAAAGGTTATTAATTTGTTATACCTTATGAAGGAAGTATTGATATATGTACTGTTATCACAAAAAGAAATACAAAATTTAAGCATTACTACTACAACAATTTGTTAGGGTTTATGATATTGCTCACAGATGTTAGAAAGAGCAAATATCTTTTGTGCTGTGGTTGTTTTAATAGTTTTGGTCTTTAATTTATATATTATAAAATGCTGTCTAATGATTCGTCAATTTCTTGTATATTATAAAATGCTGTCTAATGATTGGTCGATTTCTTTGTTTTCAAAGATAAGTTAAGTGAAGGAATTTGTACCTAATTCGCCTAATGTATCCAAGAAAACAGAGAGAGTAATGGTGAAATCCAAAAGTCAGCCAGTATCTGGCATCTATGGTTGTTATTCATTTAAAAAACCCATCAGTTTATCGTTATTCCATTGAGTTGGTAAATTCTCATTTGTACAGTATCAATTTTTCCTTTCTGAGATAAAAAAAATAACCCTTATCATACATGACAAAATATTATTAAACAAATATATTATGTTTCATAAGAATTTCTGGACACGTTTCAAAGCATCAGCTCCTGAAGTAAATATATACCAAATCTTTTAGATTGCATTCACACACCTCTCATTTCACACTGACACAAATATATTTTTAAACTGTTAAGTTAGTTTTAAACCAAAACAGAGACTACTTTACCAGTGATCAGGGTCATGTTAGTCAGAACATGTGATACTGATGCAGTATACTGTACATGGTCTGAAAGCAGAGAGAATGTGTATTTGATTATTAATTTAAAAACTTCGAATCTCGTTTACAAGGCAAGCCAGTGAGTTTTTGTGGTGTGTTGATGGCCGCTTATGACATAACTTTCAGGGGCAGAGCAGGCAGCAAGCTTGTGTCGTCGTGGGAGTACCTCTACCTGTTTTGACCCTTCATTATGCTATCATTATTAACCTGTATTTCCTAGATATTCAGCAACAAACATTACAGTTGATATCACATTGGTATATGTAATGGACTGATAATTTTGATGCCTGCCATTTTGGTCGATGATTGATGACTACTCAATGGCAAGCATACTCGCCATTGGTGGGTGTGCACATGTTAGTTTCCACCCCTGAAATTAAATTAGATACACAGCAATGTTGAATTTTAATCTAGGTTTTAACAAAAACTATATAATATCTAATATTTTTCTATTGGGACTATTATCCTATATCTCTGAGGTACTTTATCTAACAGAATTTTACATTTCTCTTGGCCTATTTTTTACACAAATTCTTTGAGAATATTGTTTCACATTTTAATTTAACCCATGGTAATTTAGTGTAACATCCTATCATTTTATATTTTTTAGGGACCAAAGTGATGGGAACTTGGAACAACGTATTCAGTTTTTGTCCGAGTTGCATCGGGTATTTGTTAGTCTTGGCCAGGAGGAAAGGACTGGTGTTGACAACAAAAGAATACCTGCTTTTCAGCCTTATGAATTCTTGGAAGCCCTAAGGTACTAGTAATAAATATTTAATATTGAAAGTGATGTATGCAGCTATTCTGGATATCTTTCCTTGGATATAATGTTATGTTTGTTGCATGCAGGTGTTTTTTTTCAGATAGTGTACATATAACTACTGAACAGTGATATGTTGTCTTATTTTATATTCCTCATTACTGTATTCAGTGAATTAGCAACCACTCATATTGTACTGAGAAGCTAAATGTATGGGAAAAATGAAGGCTGCCTTTGCAAATAAAGCCAAGTAGAAGTGGGTGGAGGTTTGCAGAGTCCCAGTACTGCTACTATTCATTTAGGGGGAAGTTTGAATTAACTTGCTCCATTTGGCTGGTTGTTCCATTGTGAATTGATCAGCCAGTCAAGAGTCTGTGTTTGCCATATGCTGCCATACAGAGTTAACTGAGAATTTGACAATTGCTGGAAGTATTTTCCTGGTCCATGAGGTGTGTACCCTGGTTCATGAGGTGTGTACCCTGGTCCATGTGGTGGGTACCCTGGTCCATGTGGTGTCTACCCTGGTCCATGAGGTGTGTACCCTGGTCCATGTGGTGTGTACCCTGGTCCATGAGGTGTGTACCCCTGGTCCATGAGGTGTGTACCCTGGTCCATGTGGTGTGTACCCTGGTCCATGTGGTGTCTACCCTGGTCCATGTGGTGTCTACCCTGGTCCATGTGGTGTCTACCCTGGTCCATGTGGTGTCTACCCTGGTCCATGTGGTGTCTACCCTGGTCCATGTGGTGTCTACCCTGGTCCATGTGGTGTCTACCCTGGTCCATGTGGTGTCTACCCTGGTCCATGTGGTGTCTACCCTGGTCCATGTGGTGTCTACCCTGGTCCATGTGGTGTCTACCCTGGTCCATGTGGTGTCTACCCTGGTCCATGTGGTGGGTATTCTAGCCAGTAGGTAGTGTACCTCAGTTTGCCAGGAATGTATCTGGGTCCCCAAAACAGTACTAAGAGCCAACGGGGAGTACTCAGAATGGTCAAGTGTGGGACTTTTGAAATATCCATTGAACAGATCTTCAGTGAAAGTTCTATCTGTATTTGCTCAATTTTTTTCTGTATCATTTAACAGGCATTTTCCAAGTGTTTATCAGATGGTATATTTAAACTATTAAAAGTCTTAATAATTGTAGAATCTCAGATATATGTACCATTTCAGAGTTGTTAATCCAATGTTTGAGGGTAACCGGCAGCAAGATGCTCATGAATTACTTCACTGCCTCTTAGACCAGCTGTGCCATCTGCCACAAGACCTGCGGCAAGGAAAGCCAAATGGAACTGCAGGAATTGACTCGAGTGGACTGGAACCAGAGGACGATATAGGTCCACCAGAACCAAAAAGACTACGGAGGAGATCGGAGAGAATACAAGCTATTGAAGAAGACTCGAGCAAGGTTAGTTTTTTGTTTAAAATAACATTGTTACTTCATAAAAAAAATTTGCATATGTTTTATGCAATTAACTATGCTACGAAACTATGCACAAACAGATGTCATTATTCATGAAATATGAATGGTTGTTTCCTTCTTTTTGTTAAAAGTACAGTATGTATATATGCATGCATGCCATTTTGCAAAGAAAATTGGTAGACAGTGATTTTAATTTAATTAAGGTGAATATTCCTTTGTTTAAAAACAAGCTAATAGGAAAGAAGAAACTTGGATGCTCATCCTTCATTTCACACTACTTGACTCTTAATAATGTGAAATAAACCTTCATTTATTTGAACAAAGTTTGACACCTGACTGCACATACAGGGCATCACCAGCACCATAAATGAAGCTTGTAAGTAAAATAACAATTTCATAATCCAAACAAAGTTTTATTCACTACCTTCATGAGACTATCAGAAGAACATGAAGCATCACCATGGAGTCCAGACTTGTCAGGTGTACAGACATGTAATTGAGAAAGTCCAGAAATTGATTATAAGGCTGATACAGTACTGAGTTAAAAAGAGCTATGTTATGGGAATAGACTATATTCTATTATATGGGAATATGGGAATATGGGAATGGAGCTGAACCTTGTGTTTTGGGAAAAGAGAAGAACCAGAGGAAACCTGATCACAATATGCAGAATAATTAATTAGACAAAGTGGACAAAGATAGACTGTTTGGTATAGAATAAGTAGAATAACTGGATACAATTTGAATCTGGGAGTATAAAATTGACAGAGCCACATGGGGAAAAGTATTCATTCAACATACAAGTAGTGAGCAAGTGAAATAATGGTTAACCATAATGGGATGGTTAAGCTTCATTTCTATACAGAAATTAATGTTTATGCAAGGCAAACAATTGTCAGCAGGTCATGCTGCATCTATCGGGTCGTGGCTGATCACTGAAGGTGGTCTCATGTTCAATGCAGCAATAAAATTAAGGAAAATATCTGTTGTGTAAATTTTCTTTTCCCAAAACACAAGGTTCAGCTCCACTAAGTCTATTCCCATAAATTTGTGTAATTTTTGTTATTCATATCAGTAATGTATGATAGCAGTGCACTACAGCAACTCCGCTTACTCATGATAAAAGTACTGTAGCCACTGTCATGTCTCGCACACTTCACTCTTGGCTCAAGTATTTCAGTCTGTATCACTTTTCTATGTTGTAACACATTAACAATTGTTGCCGTTATCTGTTTCCTGGAGCAGTTGCCAAGTCTCCTTGATATTTTATGCACCTGCTTTTGTTACATTAATTTATATTTTTGTCTAATTATTTTCAAGTTTTGTTATGCTTTAAAAGCACAGATCCGTTGATTTGAGATAAGTAGACCAAATATCTAAGATTTGTGTGGGAAAATCGTGGTTTTTTATGGAGATTGATGTAAACAACACATTACATGGGTAAAAAGTCACAATTTGAATTGCAGTATTGTACTGAAAATTTATAAATCTTTAACCACTGTGCTGCTCGCCTTCCAAATACAGAACCCCCCCTCCCCCTGTGTGCAGGAAATAAATTCTCGGGATTTTTCAAAATTGTAAAGTACTTACTTTGGCCGCAATGGGGTCCGTAAGTTTGCGCGTGACGTCATCATTCCCTGGTCACCCGTGGCATATGCTCCCGGGGCCAGTAGGGCGCCCGGTTCAAGATGCATGAGTTGTCACGAATATATTTTTGTTAATTTTTTGCGTGCAGTTCCAAATACATTTTTTTTTGTTTTTTCATGCTAATTCTATGTATAATGAACACGCACACTATATTATGGCAGTAGAACATCCGTATTGTCTGAAGACACACTGTTATGTGCATTACACATGTGTACACATATCTTGCACATATTTCCAATGTATCATGCTAATTTATGTATATATACAATCTATTTACACACTGTATAGTATCACACACTACAGTATATACACACACACACCATAAACACACACTCAGAATTCTGCGAGTGTGTGATATGCTGCGAAACAGCCAAAGGGGCATAGTGGAACCTTGCACTCCATGCACCAGGTGCTGATGCATCTTCGCTTTTGTTCTCTTCGGGTAGTGTTCTTGCATACTATACAGGCACGTTTACCCTTATCCCGTGATGCTCTGCCTGGCATATACTCGAACATGTGGACACCGAACAGCTCGTTACCCCTGAGTCTGTCTGGAGCTGCTTGTGGCATTGTTACTTGCACCGGTTGCAAGTAAATCAAATCAACCGGTTCAAATCGGTTGCGCTTTGATGGGATGTACTGCTTGAATGCCAGTCGCCCCTTGAACAGTACAAACGATTTGTCGATTACCACATTCTGTGCAGGTCCAAAATAATCGCGGAACTTGCCTCTCATGTCACTGAACACCTTCCATACCTTCCACAGTCCGTCGTGTCTGTTCTCATTTGCATTATTTTCAAAATGCAGGCACCTGAGAAGCAACAGGAACCTATCACACGACATATACCTGTTGAACACGGGCGATGGAACAAGGCTGTCTTTGCTCCAATAATCCTGGATGATGTGTTTCTCGGAGTGCTTCATCATCATGCTTGGTGCGAGAAACACGTACATTTCGTCAATTGTGGTGTCCTTCCATCGTGTGAGGCAGGTAAAATGCCGGCGTCTGAGAGGCTGTGAGCGTATCCGTTTGTCTCAGTCACAAGATGGGTCATGAATTCATTGTCGAAATACGCCAGGAAATAGTCTATTTCTGCCATATTCTCACCTGTATACGGGAATAATGATGTCACACCAACTTCGGTAGCATCAAACGTTGGTATTTGTAGAACAAATGTGGCACAATCCTCCCACATAAGTACACCCGGGGGTTTGGTTTTGGCACCAACACCACCACGAGCACCTAAAACACGGCTACGTCGTCTGGTACTGGAGCTGCGTGAGGGTATAGTAGGAGATGAGGCTGATCTACGTATCGTAGGCCTACCACGAACACCTGATGTAGAGGGGCCACTGTCGTCATTGTCCTGTTGCTGCGAGACACGCTGCTGCCTGCCAGTGCGTGTTACTGAAGCAGCAAAACCCCGCCTGGTAAACACCCTCGCTGCCCGTACTCGGGTCGTCCACACTACTTGTATCGGAGCCTATGTCACTGAACCCCGAGAAAGATTCATATCAAGTACTATCACTGAATAAACTTGCGTCGGGACACAAAGGTGGTGGTGGTGATAACGGTGTTGACCCAGGGTGGCGAGGCAGGCCGGGCGAGGCATGTGTACAGAACACGCTTGCGACATCATCCACCTCAGTCTCTCCATCACTAGTATCAGACCTCTGTGTAAGGTCTTTCTCTGGATCATAGTCATCATCCATAGCACCGTCATCAAACAAAATGTCGCATATCTCCTCCTCAGAGAGTCATTTTCCATGACCGCGGATGACCGTGGAGCGGGAGCTTGTAGACGATGCGTCAGACAGGGTTGCTGTTTTGAAACTGAGGGTCCCCATGGCCGCGGGGCATTTTTTTCAAGATGACGGACGATCACTGGGACCCCCAGGCATCCATTTTGTACCCGCGTCACCGCCCGCCAGTTTTAAATAGGATGCGAAAAATAAAAATACCCAGAGGTGCGTTGTGCACCCTCTGTTGTGCGCCTGCAGGCGCATTGTGCAATTCAGTGGTTAAGGAAGTCTATTAATATATTTATATATGAATAGTGAGCACTTGCTTTGTACAGTACTAAACAGTGCCAAAATTTCCCCCCGTTTACACATTGCTTTGGGGTACTGGTTATTACTTTCCTAAAATGATAATCATGACCTCTTGGACAACACACATCAATAATGTTTTGTTTGTATACTGTAGACTTGTACCTTGTTGCGTCAACTCACTTTCTCTTGGGGGGACAAGCAAGGCTCAATATGTGCATTTCAAATAATTTACTTTTTTAATTCGCTTAAAGGCAAATCATTTTGGTAAGGAAGATGGAAGACTTAAGGTAAGTTTTCAGTATTTATTTTCTACTATATCACAAAAACACTTAAAATTTGTAAAGCTATGGTTGTTCGTGCATGCCTGATATTGTCCCTGAGCCAGATCTCAAATTTTGTAGGATAATCATTCAATTGTAGTGTAATATTATTTTCACTTTTTTTTGTATTTCATCAGTCACTGTAATCATGCCTAATAATCATTATACATGGTTTTATGAGAAAAATACCAGTTTGTCATACAAGAAGTAACTGAATGCCAGCAACTGCAGTGATGGATCAAGCTGCTTCCTTAACCCTTGCACTGCGCACCTGTTTTTGGCAAAAAATTTCATGGTGCAGTTGTTAAGGATATATTTTGTTGTTTTGATAAATGTTCAGCTAATGTTAATGTCAAAATGTTTCCAAACTCAATTATTTTCACTTTGAATTATAAAGAGCGATGAAAACATTAAAAAACCTTAAAATATGGCCGAATTTTAAAAAATCACAACCTTCAGGGTGCCTTAAGGTGCTTTGCGCAGTGCAGTGGTTAATACATTGCCTTTTTTTCTTGGTATGTAATATCTGCTGCTTTTATTCAAGGCTACAACAACTATATTGGTTTAGTTTATGCTTGGGTACCAAACATTAACTTTAGTGAGAAAATCCGTAAGAGCCGTGATAAGGATTCAAACCTATGCGGTAGGTAGTCCCCCCCCACACATGCCCCAGACAATCAGGCCACGACATAGTCAAAAGGAATTCAACCTGAAGTTCTGCTAAACACACAAGGATTTCCTGAGGCTTCTACTGAAGCCGGAACATAGGGAAGATTTCCTGATGGAAACTGGATCTTTAAGAACAAGAGGTCATAGATTTAAACAAGCTAAACACAGATGCCGAAGAAATATAAGAAAATTCACTTTCGCAAACAGAGTGGTAGACGGTTGGAACAAGTTAGGTGAGAAGGTGGTGGAGGCCAAGACCGTCAGTAGTTTCAAAGCGTTATATGACAAAGAGTGCTGGGAAGACGGGACACCACAAGCGTAGCTCTCATCCTGTAACTACACTTAGGTAATTACACTTAGGTAATTACAGAGTAATCTGCGGTGACTACCCACCACATTGGTTCGAATCCTCATCTCGGCTCCTACAGGTTTTCTCATTGATGCAGTCATGTTAGTGTGATTACTCTGTGTTTTAACTTTAGTTTTCTTGGTTTAAATTTTTACACTCAGCTCAGTATCATAATTAGATTTTAAATATGAAATGAAACACAAACTCTAGTGTTAAAAGTCACTAAGTATAACTTCTCTCCTGTGGAGTCAGTATGTGTCATTGTGGACAAGGTAAGGTGGTTCAGTTATGTCACTCTTACTTCACATTATCCTGGGAATACACTTGACAAGAATTAGCTATACTGTATCATAGTGTCTATACCCATAATGCAGTGTAAGAATTGAAGGACAGATTTATACTTCAGATACAAATTATTATTAAAATTATTATTAAATTAGAATAAAAATTAAATTATATAAATAACAAATAGAATAACAAATTCATGATACATATGACAGTTTAATGATTTTTTCTAGTAGATAATAATTAAAAATTATGACATAAGAGGTAGGCGGACTGGCCCAGTACTAGGCAGGGCTATGTAGATCAAATCATTTACAGTTGTAACTATCTATTCTGTTTCTAAATTGTTAGCCTCAACAATACTAGCTGGTAATTTGTTTAATTTGTCTACAGTATGTTCATTACCGCCAAACCAATATTTGGTTATATTTGTTTTAATTGTAAATCTACAATTACTGTCAAGACTAACCTCATGGTGTGTTGCTTATACAACAAAGGGAGATTTACTTGTTTCAGAAAACAATAACTCTTACTGTACTACATAATGAATAATTACTTTACAAAAATGACTACATAACCATATCCAGTACAAAATATGTACTGTACAGTATTAGTTATTTTGAAAATTAAGGTTACAAATATTCTTAGTGGATTTGATATGACTTTTAAGTCAGTTTACAATGAATGACTTGTTTACATTAATGTCAGTTAGTTCAAATAAATATCATTACATGTACTGTACTGTGTTATGTAAATATTATTTATTATGAAGTTATAGGACGTTGTCACAGCTTTTTGTTACTTGTTAAGTAGTTAAACTAAAGAGGCCACAGAATTGTCACTAGATGGCCATTGAAGGTCATACAAAAATCATGGAATTTTGTAAATCTTTATGAGCAGGAATCATTTTCAAGTTCAAGGTTGCAAATACCACAAATAACACAAGTGTAAGGTAACTAACTTCATTAAAACTAGATGAAGTGAGATGGGACATGTTACTTAGTTTTCTTTGGGGGCAGGAGGGTTGAAATTGTATTTTGGTTAGTAGATCAAAGATCATGGCCACAGTAATTTGGCTTATACTTGGTAACCTCATTTTTATTAGGCACATTAACCTGAAGTGTGGTACCAAGGCACTTTATCAAGAGAACAAGGTAAGGCTTGTGCTTGATGTCATCGAATAAACTATCGAGGTCACTGCTCCTATGAACAGAATACAAGTTTTCTTCTGGTCGACATGGTAATTAAGTCTCATACCTGTATCGGGCTGAATGGGGTAGCTTATGCCTCTATAGTTATGCCACTTTTAGGGGTGTTTTAGGTACCAGTTACTGGACTGTATTTGCAATAAACATGCAGGTAGAGAAGCAAGTTATGAGCCGAGCTTGAGCTGAATGTCTTCATCTATGCTGATGAACTCTAAATGTATTGCTAACATTTTTTAACACTGAAAATTATTATTTCTTATCTCCTCTTTCAGGCTGTTGATGTTGTTGGATCAAAATTTGTTGGTCGCATGTGCCTGGAAACTTGTTGCTCAGAGTGTGAACAAGTTACTGGTCGGGAGGAAAATTTTCTTGAAGTGTGTGTGCCAGTTAAAACTAAAGCAGACTTCGATGGTAAGTGAATTTATAATGAGTCTTCATATTTTTTAGAATATTCTGGTTTAAAAACGGGTATTGATTGGTATGGTAGTATTTGTTATGGTTACTTGATTGCTTGTCAGTATGCTGTTAATAAATGTGGTTTGGCCACCTATACTCACCTACTGTAATTGTATCTGTGAGGAATGAGCAATGACTCTTGGGTCCCATGTCTCAACCCTTAATTGACTGGTGTATGGGTTCAATGCCTATTAGGTACCTATGGTACCATTCAGGGTACTATGATCTTAAGGGGTAAAACTGGCCCTGCAACACTATTTGGTGGCCCACAGTTTCTCCTTCCATATTGGCCTTTCACTGAATGTTTTTATTTATTTCCCCTTTATTAGTTTATTTCCTTCTACTTTTTCACTTGTATATATTTGTTAAAACATTTCTCACTTGTTCTCTAACCTTCAAGTAGTGCAAGTAACTTACAACTGCTTCACTTAAATGTAACAAAATCAATGCATTTTACATAAGGATGCTCATTATACATGGAACACAGTGTCAAACATTGATATGTTGGGTTCGAGTCTCCTACACCCTGGGTGAATGAAATAGATAGACAGAATTTGAGAATTCTCTTGAGACAATTCTTGTCACTGTGAATGTTGTATGATTTTGAGACTTTGTATACATGTTTGAATTCCACATAAAGTACTTGTCTCATTATTATGTTGCACGTCATGCATTTGTGTGTTGAGTTATCCCATAATGGTCACTCAAAACAGGTGTTCATTCTACAGGTGTTCATTCTACAGCTGACCTAATTACTTGTAAAGTCATTTTCATTTAGTAAGAATGTTTTGAATATTGTTCATCTCTGAAAGTTTATCTGATATTTTGTTGTATTTTCAGTCTTTATATTTTTCATATATGCAGTCGATTTCTAAAACTAAACTAGGATGTGTTCCTGTATGCATGGTATATTGTAGATTCAAACCATGTAAGGTACTGTATTTTTAATATCTTTATGGGAAAAGTAGGGTGCATTAGAATTTTATATTTTTAATCCATTATTCTTGATCAGTTTTAATCCACTAAAAATACTCTTGATTACCATGCTAGAACCACTTGTAATAACAAACTATTTAATAACATTTTCAATTTTACAGAGGATGAGAATGTGAGTGAGCCTCAAGTGTTTATGTCAGCCCTGTGTGAGGAAGAGTGCTTACGAGACAACAACAAGTATTGGTGCGACCATTGCTTCCACCATAATGAGGCACGTCGCTCCGTCCACTATTCCCAGCTACCACATCATCTTGTCATTCATGTTAAAAGGTTCAGCTCGTATCATAGGTATGTTAAAGTTTGAAAACATTTCTTACTTTTTTGGTCAATAAATTGATTGAACAAGTTAACATAAAGGAAATATAATGTTAAACTGAGCATAGATATTGATAAAAGTTAGTTTGAAGCATATGCAGCACTGTATATACCAGTTCATTTACCCAACATGATGAAACAGCCTTTTTATATAATTTTTCCCTACGTTCGAAATATAAGAGTAATTTTTATTGTCACAATCTTCATGTGTTAGATCTCCAGTGATTAGCATAGACTTTAATATACAGTGGAACCTTGGTTCTAGTATGCCCCTGTTCTCGTAGTTTTCGGTTCGGGTAGTAAATTTCTACGAGAAATTTGATTCGGTAGACGTAGTTTGCCGCAGTGGTTGTAGTTTGTTTATACACGTACGGGTCGACCGCAAGCGTGGCGCTTCAGTTTACCAGTGTCTCCCACTTAGTGATGATCGCGTTTGGGGTCTTTGTCAAGAATTTCATTGTTTTTGTGTTTTTTTTTGGTTTGTGAACATAAAAGTTCTTATTGTATATCACCCCATGGGTTCCAAGAAACTCAGTGGTAATGTTCAACCTAAGAATATAGTTGTGAAGATGACGATAGAGGAAAAACAAGAGATCATTCATAGTGAGACAATGTGATGTCTCACTATAGACAAGTGTTAAAATGTAGGGGAAAAAAGTGTCTATAGACAGATTCTTAGTAAGACAAGCAAGCAGTGAGCCAAAACCAGGTCCTAGTTGTATGTCTGCAAAACGTGAGAGAGAGAGTACCCCAGAAATGTCATCACTGCTGTTATAATGGAAGGGGACTCCCCTTCTAAACACTAACACCTCTCCTCCTCCCTCGTTGTCTTTCATACACCAACAAGTGTCCTCGATAAAGGTAAGGTACCTAACAGTAGTATTCTGTATAAAATGTATTTTTTAGTTAATATTTTTTGGGGGTGTGAAATGGATTAATTCACTTGACATTATTTCTTATGGAAAAATTCGTTTCGGTCTTTGAAGTTTCGGTTTTTGTAGTTTCGGTTTTTGTAGTTTCTGTTTTCGTAGTTTCGGTTTTCATGCCGTCTCTGGAAACAAATTAGCTACAAAAATGAAGGTACCACTCTACTGTACATTTCTTGCTAAAGACTGCAAAGATTGAATTTTAATCAAAGGAGATACTGGGTAGTAACAAGTATTAATTTGGTAATAAAGTTTGTATTTTTCAGAAATATGTTTACTGCCAAGTGCAGTGAAGCCATGCCAGCACCTTTAGAGCTCTCTTGCTTCTGCCGGGGTTGTCTGTCGGAGCAAATACGTAAGCAGTCATTGGCCGAAGTAGGGCACGACGGCAAAGGGCCCAAGTCTAGCTCTAGTGTTAAAATTGAGACTGCTGTGCATCTGCCTTACCATCTTACAGCTGTTGTTTGTCATCTGGGTGCTACTCTTTCATCTGGTGAGACTTATTTTCAACAGTTATTTAAATTAAGGGCATATATACAGTTCTGTACAGTGAACTGGAACGAAACTTCGCTATACTGGAAAGCTGGATGTAATGGATAGTATGTGTTCTGGTATTGTTAGATGTCTAGTAGAATGATTGTATGAAATATTGACAAAATAATTGTCACTGGGTTACACTACCCAATAATTAAAGGAACCTGAGCTTGATCATCATACTTAAATTTTTCAGTTTAACATTATACAGTAAGGCTTTCTCAAGATATTGAACAAAAACTAAAAGATCTAACAATCAGGAACAAATTTTTGCTTTAGATATACAGCTTATACATTGCTCAATTTCAGTGACTTTTTTTTTTTTTCTTCTTCTTTTTTCTCAAACTTAGATATTTTAAGTCTGAAGTAAATACAATGAGATATTGAACGGTACTCTGCAGGAACATAAAATCATACTCTGTTAAAATGACATAACCATTCCTACTAGGGATACCTTAACCCTTCCACTGCTCAGGGCTCCCGAGGACATTTACCCCCTGTGCCCAAGAAAAAAAAAATTCTAAAAAATTATTTCGTCTTCTTAAAATGTTAATATGTGTTAACATATTAACTCAATTTACTCAATCAGTGACTCAATTTACCCAATCTGTGGATGATAATCTTCGGGTACAGGCTGCGCCGGCGTTGTAGTCTAGGTTTCGGTTGTTGCAATGCGCTAGGTTGGTTCCTCACCCGGATGCCCTGCAGCTGCCCCGTTTTGCTTATATGGACCCGGACTTGGGGGTGGGAGTCGCTTCGACCCTGGTTCAATCCGCACCCCCTGGTCCTTCCCCTCCTGTTGTTCGTTCTGGTCCCCCTTCCCTGCTTCCGGCCTCGAAACATCTGAGGGTTTTGGTGTTGGGACAGGGGTTAGTTGGTCTTAAGAATCAGGCAGCCTAGGGGGGATGCCCCTTCCGGTGTGGCGACGGAGGCATTTGAGTCTCCTCCCCCGGCCGAAGTCTCTGGGCCTCATTCTATCCTGCTTCTACATCTGCGCCGGCCTTGTCTAGTGGGGTCGGTGCTTGGGGGAGGACTGCCCCTCTGGACCCTGCCTGGGTTACCCCCCCCCCCCCCTCCTGCATACGAGTTGGATTTGGTGTCTGCCCCTTCTCTGGTTCGGTTCCTAGGCTCTAGGCAGGGCTTGCGGTTATGCAGAGTGGAGTTTTTCCTCCCCCCCCCCCCCACCGTACGAGTTGTTGGGCGTCGGCCCCTCCCCAGCCCCTCCCCAGGCTCGGTTCCTTGTCCTTTGAGTCGGTTGGTTCTGTCCTGTAGGTGGGCGCTCTTCTCCGTTGCTCCCCCCTTTTTTGGGACAGGGTATCTTCGTCGTGTTTCCCCGTTATTGGGGATTCTACGTGACTTTTGGTCTCGGGTGCGACTGTGCCTTTGTGTGCCTTTGGGACTGGTGTTTGCTTCTGTGTTCTCGAGGGTTCGGGTAGGTTTTCGCTACTTCCCTTATTATTGGAATGTCTGTCGGCTCCTAGTCCAGGTCGCCGGTTTGGGCTACTTGTAGCCCAGTTGGGCTTCTCGTGGCCCGGTTGGGGTTCCCATTGGGCTTGTCTTCGCTTCGTCTTCGCTTAAACTAATATATTTATATAAGCCTAAGTTTGATATATGCACAAGGCACATATTTTGCGTTAAAATATATACATGGATGTCACTGACATACAGTTGTTTAAAGTTCAATGGTTCCTAGCATGGCTGCCCTGTGCATTCAGTTATTGGATGCACCAGACATGATCACCATCTTTTTACTAATGTCCTGGAAGGAAACTAAGGGACTTGGGACATTTTCCAACTATGCAAAACAATTGACACAGGTCTCTAGTGTTAGATAATGTCCCCCTAAAATTGGTGAGGCTTTTGAATAAAATGGGGTACCTAAATCATCTCCAGATGATTGGAGCATTTGGGCCCATCGCCGTCAAGAGATTGGAGCAGTGTAAGGGTTAACCGTGAGGGAACCCCGGGTATCACCTGCCTCATTGATTCCACTTTGTAACTAACACCCTAATTAAAATATTATAAACTTATATTAATGGTGGTTTAGTAGGAAGCATTGTCAATAAATTTCAGTACAGTATCAGCATAGATTTAGTATTAATATTAACACTAAATTAAAAAGTTCATTCCCCTGTTCTAACTTACTTCCCTGTTCTTACTAGTTTACCAAACTTTTTACACCTTCTTAATCTCTATAATCCATAGTTTGTTGTGTATACTTTATTTTCTTTGTTTTTTTCATTACATGTAGGACACTACTTGTCGTTTGTTCGGCTTAGCGCTCTCCATTCATCAAAATGTCCTGAGCAGCAGGTACAGCAGCAGCAGGCGCAAGCACAGCCCACCACCAGTGCCAAGGTGGAGTGTCAGTGGATGAAATGCTGCGGGCTGCAACTGGACCATATCCGTCCTCAGTCAGCTGTAAATGGTCACTTTGGTGTGTATACAGTATGCTCTTTTTTTTTTTTTGTAGCATTATACATATAAAATTTCTTAGAATTTAAGAAAATATAGTAGATACTACTACATGCTGTATCTGTAGTTTATGGACAATGTACAGTATTACAATAAACTTCATGCCATAATCCTTGTAAAACATCTCGTATTAAATCCAGTTTGTCATGTAGTAAATGTAACAATCTAAATTATTAAAGGATCATTCAACCCTTCCCAACCTACTCTTTCATGCAAGTAGGTGATTGTTCTATTTTATAAGAATTATTCACACTTTCTAGTTATACAAAAAGTATTTACTAGCAGTGATTGGAAAAATATTACGACCCAAAGAGATCATTTTAGTTGCATTGAGAAACCAAATACAAGGTCAATGCTGCAGTTGAACATAAGCGTAGGATGTTTATTCCTTTGAATATTTTGAGTGCAAATCAGCAATACACGAAAACAAAAGAATAGAAGAAACTGCAGAAGACCTTTTGGCTCATGCAAGGCAACTACTAATTATACCAAACAAGACTTGCTCTGGTGGATTGTCCCAGTGCTCTGGTGGATTGTCCTAGTTCTCTGGTGGATTGTCCCAGTACTCTGGTGGATTGTACTGATGCTGTGGGGAATTGTACCAGTGCTCTTTTTTCTGGGGGATTGTACTGATGTTTCATTAGATCAGGATGTCAGAATATTGGAAAATGTCCTTCCTGGTGGACAAGTTTTTTATAGCTGCCAGTAAACATTTTCAGCTTTATTCCACAATTTATTATTTAAATATTTTAGTAGTTTTCTCTGCCACATTCTTGGCCTACTGCATTGTTTTTCCAATGATTCCTCGGAACACTCCAACCTAGGTAGTGCATTTCCATAAAAAGTCATTAGTCACAAATATAGTAATCTTCTGTTTGTATTTTGTTATTTTTTAAACTTGCAGATTCTGAAGAATGTAGTAACGTGGAAGAAGAAGAAAGCATGTGGCTGGAATGTGACGATGACAAAATAAAGTTGGTGAGCTCCTCTGAAGTTAGTGACATGATGCGAACTACTATCACTACTCCGTACCTTCTCTTTTATTCTCGGCTTTGATTTCTCGGATCCAGTTTTAAAATAAAAATTTTAAAGAGGAGCTTGTGAGAACTTTCATTTTGATCTCTTAAAAGACTGCAGTGAATTTTTTTTTATTTATCTACATATGAATGAAACAACTTATTCAGTTGCTCAAAGGAAGCCAGAGCCTTTAAAAAAACCCTTGCAAACATTTAATCACTTTGAATTCATTCTCATGTGAGAATAGTGCCTGAAATCCTTTAGTTAATGAAGGAGAGTGATGAGACTTCCATCAGCACCCACTACCTCTTGTGTCAGGTAATGTACAGAAAAAATCACCTGTTCGCATGTGAAGTGTGGAAGCATAATTTAGATGGCTAAGCCAGACTAGAATTACAAAAAGGAAAATTTGCGAACTTGGGCATAACCAGAAAATTCTTGCTAGGATTCCAGTTATTATTTAAGAAATTGTTAACTGCATAAAAGAGAAGAAATTTACTGCAGGTTGGAACATACCCGTGACAGCTTGAACTATGAAATTACCAGAAATTTAGAACCAAGAAGGTGCTATTGAGTAAAGCTTCGTATAAAATATTGCAGTATGAATGGGTGCATCTATAATGTGTTTATAATGGAAATGATTGTGTAGTAGCATTATGAAGAAAAATGTTGCACAATAAGATATGCTTTCTGATATGAAACAGAGGTTTGTATACAGGATATTGTGTAAATGATGATGTCTTTCACATAAATGGAAGCTTTGAAATGTTTTGATACAGTGTGCAGCAGTGTTAAATGGTTCGTTCATATCTAGAAAAAAGTGTACAAGGTTTGCGTGGAATGTGTTTATAACTCATTATGTAACTGTTGTCACAACTTCCAGTGCAAGCTTTATCTTGTTATAAATATGGAGAGTTTTCTCATGTATATGGAAATGTTTCTTAATATATTTTTATATTAAACTGACATTTGAAATTAGTGTAATAATTATTAACTGTGATTAATAGGTAGCATTTATACAATTTACATTTTTACAAAAGAAAACTTGGTGCAAAGTTTGTGCCAGTACCTGTGGGTAAGAGGTACGGTGTCTACATATCAACTTAGGGTCAGGTTCTACTGTAGCTGTTATTATAACTTAAGAGGTTTAGGTCTCAACTGGGGACTTTATGGCTTGGTAGATTAGTAATCCGTGACGCCAATTTTGATATTAGCCAGAACTAAGCAAATGAGATACTGCTTTCATTTATATTATATTTTATGTAACTATAACAATAGTTTTCTCATTGAGGATGTGGTACTGTTGAATGCGTGCAGTTTAAATAATCGGGTTATGGGATAAGAAAGTATTCTTGAATGCTGTTTAAGTTGATACTAATTGTTTAGAACGTAAAGATTTCTTCCCAAAACATACATGGCATATTTGACAAAAATATTATAATACCTTACAGTACATTTTATTTTTACCTGAAAATGGTGTGGAGGATCATTAATTAGGCTCACCCCTCCTAAACTATACCAAAGCTAATACATGCTCCTGAACATCGGCTAATATCTAAATACTGTATTATTAATACTTCAGCATATGTTGACCTTTTATTGACAGAAGTGTTTACTGTTATTAATTCTGAAATTATTGTTATGTTAATTCTGTACTATGAGGCTTTAGTTCAGGGTAATATTTTGTACAGGAAATGTTTGACAATATTATTAGGTCTAATGAACATAATTATTACTTATTTATGGATCTGTTTTATACTGTTCATAATGAACTTGATTAATATTTTTTACGTTATATTATTTTTATTTATTATTCTGCTACAAATGAATTTTTGTGGAAACTAATGTGATAATAACTTTTAAAAGTGTCATCCAAATTAAGACATTTTTTCCCTCTGACTACTGTAAATGTGCCGTGTATTCTGGCACGTTTATCCCCTCGTGTCACCAATATTAAAAACACATCACCAATATTCCATACACACCATTGCCATTTATCACCAATATTAATCACACTCATTACCATTTGACACCATTATTTAACACATCGTCACCATTTGGCAGCAATATTTAAAACACATCTTCACCAGTAGTCACAGATATTAAACACATTTCATGGCCTATGCTTCATCAGTGTAGCAAGATACAGCAAAGTAAAAGAATAAATGCATTGCTTGTTTATTATAACTGAGCCAGAGAGGAGGAGTGGAGTAGGGAAGAAATATGGACAAATATGAACATAAGATGTGGTGGGAGTATGGAAGATAACGTTATGGAATTCCGTCTCTACAAATTTGGCATTCTTTGTGAATTGCTTCAACTTAATATAAGTTTTCAAGTACAGTATTCCCATTCCAAGTGTGAATGTTGCAACTTGGAGGCCAAAGTTGGCTTATTTCAAATAAGAGTATTTTTTTTTTTTTGTTACAAGAATGTAAAAAAAGAAGAGGTTGCAAAAGTGCTGAAAGCACTGGACTGTATCAAATACAGTATTACAGAAGTGCTTGTTTGCTACTTAGAGTTTGTAAATTATATACTGTACCCCATATATCTAAGCCTCTACTTGAAGCACGTGGCTGAATACTGGGTTGGTGAAGCACATTGCTGAACACTGGGTGGGTTAAGCATGTGGCTGAACACTGGGTTAGGGAAATACATGGCTGAACACTTGATTAAGTCTTAAAGGCTTTAAAATAAAAGCTTTCTAATGTAAAATCATTACAACATGTGTAAACAAAGAAAGTTGATTTAAAGGGTAAGTTGAGAAAATTGTTGGGAAAGTAATGACAAAAAAGATAGCTTTCAAAGCTTATGTCGTGTGTCAATTCTGAGAGACTTAAAAACTTGTTATCCATGGAATTCTAGTGTGAAAATTTGTGGTAGATTGTTGTCTTGCTGGCGAGATGTTTAGTATGGTATGGCAAGTTTTAATTTTCTGTTGGTGTAATTACGATTATATGTGGTAGTATATTTTTTCAAAATATGTTGGTTGTATGCCAGATAAAGGCAATTCCTTCACAGTATGTTAGTTATACTTTGTATATTAAATCTTCTTGAACGTGAGATTAAAAATTTTTGAGTGCCAAATTTCTCATTTGAATTTCTGATTTGGTATGAGTGCTATTTACATAAAAACAAATTTGATTGAGGCATCTAAAATTTGTAATAAGGCTTCTAGATGAGAAAATCTGCCCCCTACCCACCCCCATCTCTCAACAGCAGAGTACGAGTAACATCATATTTCTGTCATTACTGCCGTAATGTTATTTGTGTTCTCAGTTTAAAAATGTGAGAATGTTTTTGATGCTGTATTACAAAAGTTAATATAATTAATGGTCTCTAAAAAAATTTAGCCAGTGTTTAACTATTAACTGTATCCCTCTTGTAATGTTTCGTATTGGTTGTTTTGGCATTGTACTGTTTTTTTTCTTTTTTTTATATAATTTGTAATTTTTTTTTTTTTTTTTTTTTTTTTTTTTTTTTAGATATATACAAGAGTTGTTACATTCTTGTACAGCCACTAGTACGCGTAGCGTTTCGGGCAAGTCCTTAATCCTATGGTCCCTGGAATACGATTCCCTGCCGCGAAGAATCGTTTTTTCATCCAAGTACACATTTTACTGTTGCGTTAAACAGAGGCTACAGTTAAGGAATTGCGCCCAGTAAATCCTCCCTGGCCAGGATACGAACCCATGACATAGCGCTCGCGGAACGCCAGGCGAGTGTCTTACCACTACACCACGGAGACTACTTGAGCCATAATATAATCATACATCTTTGCAAAAAATGGAAGCATGTTGTTAGATGTTTCAGGTTGTGTACATAACTGTCTCATAAGGGCAGGTTCACAGCCAGCTTTTATTCCCTTGTTTTCACAAGTTTAATATATATCAAATATATATCTAGCTACAATTTGCTAAAATTACTTGTCGAGTATTTAGATATTTGGTTCCATATATTTTAGCAACCAAATATATTTATTTATGATCCTTTTCCACTGAAAAGGATCATAAATTAACTTTTCCGCTAAATCTTCAATATGAAGAATGTTGCTGCTCTCTGATTGGCCAAACGAAACACAGTAGTGACCTCTATAGGCACGCAGGTGAACCAACAATTTTCTTCCTAAGTATACCTTATTGAATCGCACCTAAGCATCTTCTTAGGGCGCACTTAGGAACCTTCGTAGCAAACCCACTTACGAAGAAATACACAGAGCTTCCTGAATCTAGGTCCTGGATACGAACCCAGGACAAAGCGCTCGCGGAACGCCAGGCGAGTGTTACCACGGAGACTGGTAATTACACTAGACTTGCATGCCTCCAACCACTTGGGCTGGGCAGTAGAGCGATGGTCTCGCATCATGCAGGTCGGCGTTCAATCCCCGACCGTCCAAGTGGTTGGGCACCATTTCTTCTCCCCCGTCTCATCCCAAATCCTTACCCTGACCCCTTCCAAGCGATATATAGTCGTAATGGCTTGGTACTCTCTCCTGATAGTTTCCTTCCCTAGGCATGCATGCTCATGCGTTACGACGGCAATGAGACCATATATATATATGGTCAGTATGTATATATATATATATAACTGAAAACTATAACTGAATGGTCCTGGGGACCATTCAGGCTTGTTCGCATATATATATATATATATATATATATATATATATATATATATATATATATATATATATTATATATATATATATATATCAGGGTCAGTGTACGACACTTGCAAGATCATATTCTGGATAGTGGTGGCCAGATCGAGGGAAACGAGTGCATGGGAGTAGTAAACCGCAGTCGCCCTGTGGTTGAAGACCTTTACATCAGTCATGGACTTAATTAGTATTGTCTTAGTCCTTCAAGCACTTATCAGGAAGTTGGCCTTCAGAGTCGTAGTAAAGGTATATACTATGCTCACACTGGTAGACGACCACGACGTGTTCCTTTTCAGTTAGATGGAGAAACTTCAGCAGAACGAAGCGGACGTTCATACAAGATTTCTTACATCCTTGTAAAGCCACTGGCACGCACAGCGTTTCGGGCAAGTCCTTAATCCTAATTTTACTCGAAATCGCCCCTCCAAATCATTTAACAATCAGGTACACATTCACAGAGGCAACAGTTAAGGATTAGTGCCCAGTCAATCCTCCATGGTCAGGATACAAACCCAGGCCAAAGCGCTCGGGAAGCGTCGGGCGAGTGAGCATGGAGCAAATAGCTAGTAAGTGAAGCGACAAGAGGAACTTGGTGCCCAAGAGTGCTCCACCATGCACGGATTGCATGCAGCTCCGGTATATACAATTGTTGATTATTTCTCAAAAAAATGTGGACTGTGTGTAGGAAGTTGTCCATTTGTTAGTCGTGTGTGAATGGAATAGAACTATTAGAAGAAAGCGCCAAGCCATTACGGCTATATAGCACTGGGAACGGATCAGGATCACCATCTGGTCACCACTTGGTCCGGGAGACATCTCCCGTCACGCAGGGTGCAGTCGCGCCTCCACAGATCTCCAGTATCAGCTCTTGATACTGGTAATGGCTCAAAAGGGCCACCACTTACGGGCTATTCATGCCCGTGCCACCTCTTGGGTGGCTTAATCTTCATCAATCAATCAATCAGGATCAGGATAATGATTTTAGGATGGGACGGGGGAAAGGAATGGTGACCAACCACTTGGACGATCCGGGAATTGAACAGCGACCTGCATCAAGCGAGATCGTCACTCTACCGTCCCGCCTAAGTAGTCGTGGGTGAGTTATACTTTATATGTCATAAATAATTCATAAAGTATAGTAGTGTGATAGTGCAGTTGTGTGAGTAGTAGCGTAATATTGTGTAGACAGCGTATTTATATAGCGTGTGCGCGCCTGTGCAGGGTGCCTGCAAGCACATCCTTGCCAGTCTCGGGGAGGGATTCACACTGCCTACCCGGATCTTGAGGCTGGTAATGATAGTTTTACTTACTAATCTTACTGGCCCTTTCATTGTACAATGTCATACTGTCACTCATATTGCTACTGCTTGTATCCTGACGCACTGTCAGCCGTCATGCAGCGTAAAGCACTGCGGACTACACTGGCGCTTGTAGAGTGGAAGACAAGCGGGAGGTAGTTGCTGGTATGTAGAAATCAATAGTTAGACCTTTTTTAAATTACTTTTACTTGTCTTTTCTCCGAGACGACCGTATGCCTCCGTATGGACGATTATTTATGCTAAATGTAGTTGATGTTTTATTACTTCCAACCAACGCATACTTTTGAAAGGTGTTAAATTAATCCGGACTTTCATGAAGTAATCGCTTGTGGTACTACCGAGGGGCCTGTAATACTTTCCCCTCGCCTTTTATCTCCTAGTGTGAGTGGCGGCGCTGGGGGCTGGCAGTACACAAAACGGGTTTGGTCAAGGTCTCGTCCTGCGTCACTGAGGGACCTGCTCTCAACAAGTCATATACCCTTCTTAATGCTCTCTCCCATACACGCAGCTTCTCTTGGTCAAGTTACCTTATCTTACCGGAGAACGCAAGAAGATTTGATGGTGAAACGTGCGCTTCCCCAGCCGTAGTGTTTCACGGGTTGTACGCTAGGCTACAGCTTACACAATTTTGACCAACCAAGCAGCTATAGCATCATTTGTTTTTATTGGGGGATAGAGTATTGACCCTGTCTCCCTTCACCGTCAAAAATATGTGAATTCGCCTAGTTGTGTGTGTACTCACCTAGTTGGGTATGTGTACTTACCTAGTTGTACGTGCGTGCGTACATACTAACGTAGCTGTCATCTGGCAGAGTTGGTTGACCGCCATGAGTGGGAGACAAGTTTTTCATAAGTTTTTTAAGGATTCTATCTAGCAATTGTTAGCGATAAAATATTTTGCCCGTGTAAACTACATTTCAAGTGCTATACTATACAGCTTACATTTGGCATACATTTTAATCTAGTAATCACTTGTGGGCCTCGATTGTCATTGATATAAGTTAGCGCGTGCAGCCCAGTGGTGAGTGAGGCTGCATTAATGGGAGAGACTGTTTGGGACGCTTCCCGTCCTAAAATTCCCCTAGGAAGGGTACAGTGTCCCGGTAGCCAGCAGGAACCTCTTCACAGCTTACTGGTTAGGCCGTCTTCCCGCCATCCTCACTGTGCTGGCGGGGGCTACACTTCCAGCGGAGGTTAAGGGTGCATCACCAATTCGTATGAACCTTACAAGGTATATAAACCGAGGTCTAAGTAAATTTATTTATTTTTGCTATAACTTTTAGCAAGTAGGGTCACGTTTAAGCTTTAAATTCCATAAGCCTTATTTGAAATAGTCACATCTTGTCTTTTTACATTTTTTTTAATTTCCATTCCGCTTGAGCCATTTTTTTATTTGTTTCTTCTGATACCGCATTGAGGGGTCAATTTGATCTTTTGCGTGTTCTGTTCCTTAAGAGTCGCATCTCCACATACCTCGTGTTTTGAGTTTTGGTGTGAATTAAAAGACCAGCCTTTAGAGTCTGCACGCTCCATGAAAATAATTTTATCTTTATGGATCAAAAAGGAAAGGGGAGGTTGTAAAGATGCCAAATAATTTTTTTTCGGCCTGATCAACGTGTCTTTCACAACTAAAATCAGGAAGATGTCAGACGTAACATTAAAGTTGCATAACTTCAAGTTTGGAAGCTGTAATGTAATGTTTCCAGACGTTAGAGCACGAACAGATAAACACAACTGACAGGGGAAAAGAACTCTGACAATTTTCTCTAATTTGCAATATAAAAAAGGTAAAGGTGATAAATTATTATGGCGGTGTGCTAATTTTGTTGGTCTTGCTGTATCATGCTTACCTGACCCGAGCTATGTAACTTGGCGACCGGCCAACCTGGAGAGCCCCGGGATGCAAGTTCAAGACATTCCTTCTTACCGACACATAATTGACGCCTACAAGCCACTCTTACCTCATGCACGCTACAATATACCTCCCTCTTGATTCAAACGTAGCCTGTGCCTTAATTTCGAGCGTGGTACGGTCACCACACTCACACAGATCAGAGAATGAAAACAGTGGCAGAATCAACCAATATTCGTTAAAAATTAATTGTGTTAAAACGTATTTTTTTCTCTAATTGTTTTGATGTATGCCATAATTAGATTTGGTTTGCAGGCGATGAGTCACAATAACGTGGCTGAAGTATGTTGACCAGACCACACACTAGAAAGTGAAGAGACGACGACGTTTCGGTCCGTCCTGGACCATTCTCAAGTCGAGAAGGTAGGTTTGGTTTATATAAGACTAACCTTTATTGGAATAAAATCGTCTCAATCTCATGAAAATGGACCAACTCTCGAGATAAACACTTCCGCCTTAGGTTCTTGAAATGAGTTTATACCTGACGTTAGGGCCGTATGTATTAAGTATGACCTCTGTGTCTCCTCTCTTGGTCTGCCGGGTCTCTGACTCGCGTCTTGAGCAGCGTGGGGACAGCTGAAATTTATTATTATTAACATCTTTATTGACAAAAAATGAATTACAATTTTGCCTATTCTAATGAATTCAATTAGGTCTTATTAGAATGAGGTTAATTCACTGTCACACAGGACAGAGGATCATACACAAGACAATGGGTCTAAACTGCAGGCTGATGCACACACACACACACACACACATATATATATGAGAAAGCTGCATGAACGCGCGACACACACACATATATATATATTTCATAGATATAATCAACTACATTAGACAGTACACATGTTTCAGTTTACGAATATGTAAATGGAACTTTCTATTGTGAATGACACACAAGGGCAGGGATGGGTTCATAAGAAATGCAGCTTAAAAATAAAATAAAATAAAATAAAATTTCTTCATTCTTTAATATGGACAAGGAAATTTTTGATAAATTGTTAGGATGTTGTCCAGTACACCAGATTCAGTGAAACATTTACACAGTTGGTGGTACAATAGGCGGTACAATGGTGGTACAATATCTTGAGGTTATCTCGAGATGATTTCGGGGCTTAGCGTCCCCGCGGCCCGGTCCTCGACCAGGCCTCCTTTTTGTTACATACCCCCCAGGAAGCAGCCCGTAGCAGCTGTCTAACTACCAGGTACCTATTTACTGCTAGGTAACAGGGGTATCAGCGTGAAAGAAACTTTTTGCCTATTTATCTCCGCCTCCAATGGGAGGTCGAACCCGGAACCTCTGGACTACGAATCCGAAGCACCGTCCACTCAGCTGTCAGGCGCAATAGGTCTAAAATCTTTTACGTTTTCACAGTCGGGAGAACAAATGAGCGAGAGACACAACAGGATGGATAAGACGTGAGGACAAGAAACAAGGGGCCAGAAGAGGGAAGGGAGGAGAAGGAGGTGATGAATTGCAAAGAAGATCACGGAACGTTGGCAGGAAGGTATAATATTATTAAAGATAAGAAGGAACAAAGACTGGGCAGAGCTGGTGTGGAAATAATGAGGTTGGGGTGAACATTGTGGGTCACAGTTCAAGGTGAAGCCTATGCTTTGTCCACTACCCCACCCACTGCCCCGCCCACTACCCCGCCCACTGCCCCACCCACTGACCCGCCCACTGACAATGTTCATTCAAAAGAATGTGTACACAAAGAACATAGGAGTAATGTACAACTTGTGGAGACAGGAGCTACACACTCTATAAAGACTCTATTGCGCAAAGCGTTTCGAAAAAAAATACATAAAATAAGTAGACCAAAAATGTAACAAAATTGTGAGGGGTAAAACACTTAATACCAAAGAAGAAAAACTAACAAAAGAAAACGTTCATAGACAATAACAAATGAATGCTAAGAAGGTGACACTTAAGGATGACAGTCAAGACTGTTAGACTAAGACCTTCCGTCAGTGTATAATGACTTACTGTAAATATATAGCTCTTGAAATAGAACATTCTCTGTAACTGTAAGGTGTGACATTGTAACTATAAGGTGTGAAGGATAGATGAAATTGTTTATGTAATAGTCGAAGATGAAGTCTGATTACCTTTTGTGCCCTCTGTAATGCTTTTTGCGCTACCGCTCACAGGATGGGTATGGGGTGCACAATAAACTAGCCGCCTCCGGCGGCAACATTCAAATCAGTCAACTGTTAGACTAGACTATACCCATCCTGTGAGTGGTAGTGTATTGTGCACCCCATACCCATCCTGTGAGCGGTGGTATATTGTGCACCCCATACCCATCCTGTGAGCGGTGGTATATTGTGCACCCCATACCCATCCTGTGAGCGGTGGTATATTGTGCACCCCATACCCATCCTGTGAGCGGTGGTATATTGTGCACCCCATACCCATCCTGTGAGCGGTGGTATATTGTGCACCCCATACCCATCCTGTGAGCGGCAGCGGAAAATAATTAACGACAGAAAAGTGTCGTAATCCAGATCATTCTCCTGTTGTGGTAGTACTTACAGTAACGATGAGCACCATAGTACATATACCGACATACATCGCAGTTAGAAAGTAGAAATCGGCACTATTGAATTTGGACAAATCGTAAAAGATTGTCTATTGATGTTGCAAAGACAAAGTAAACTAACTTAACCTTCCTAGGCCTAATACACGATATCTGAGGCCTAATATAGTACATATGTCCGCTATACTAGGCCTAAATAATTTTTTGCTTTTTTAGCTTCATTTTTTCGGACTATAAAGTGAATAGTATAAAATTATACTATATATATTTGCTTAGTACGTCAGTCTTTGTACTATGGTGCGAATAGTTACAAAAACTACTATCTAAACAGGAGGATGGGTTGCTTAATCAGACCCGAGTGAAGGTTTGACATTGTTCGCTACAGAATTGTTATATAATTTGTTTCGTCTGGGGGACAGGCAACATGTGTATATGCCCAACCATTTAACTATGCCCAACCATTTCTGTCCCGTCTGGTATCCCCGATTGTGTCGAGAATGA
The DNA here is from genome assembly GCF_040958095.1 of Procambarus clarkii. Classification (NCBI taxonomy): domain Eukaryota; kingdom Metazoa; phylum Arthropoda; class Malacostraca; order Decapoda; family Cambaridae; genus Procambarus; species Procambarus clarkii. The sequence continues at coordinate 11,924,337 of NC_091240.1, read as the reverse complement.
AGCCCACTGTGCTACGAGACCCTCAATAATTGTATTGATAGTACCAGTAGATTTACAGTACAAATGATATGCATTAGAGTATAACTCTGCATACTAGTATGGGAGCCGGTCGGCCGAGCGGACAGCACGCTGGACTTGTGATCCTGTGGTCCTGGGTTCGATCCCAGGCGCCGGCGAGAAACAATGGGCAGAGTTTCTTTCACCCTATGCCCCTGTTACCTAGCAGTAAAATAGGTACCTGGGTGTTAGTCAGCTGTCACGGGCTGCTTCCTGGGGGTGGAGGCCTGGTCGAGGACCGGGCCGCGGGGACACTAAAAAGCCCCCGAAATCATCTCAAGATAACCTCAAGAAGATAGTCTAGTCAGTCACATTATACGTAACTTGTGAATTAAAATTGACATTAATTTTATGCAGCCATTTATAAACTCGAGAACAAATTCTTTATGATTAATTATTGATATATTTGTTGCTTTAACATGTTAACAAGCCAAACAATGACTCGGGGTCTTATGACATGTGTTGGAGTTGTATTTCCGGGCAGTGGTTGAGGAAGCAGCCAGGCAGGGAGGACTAGCCTCGCCCCATTAGGAAGTGCGCAAAGTTGACGTTCTTGTCTGTTTACTGGTGGAGTTGTGGGGGGGGGGGGGTGAAAACAAAAGGTGGCAACTGTTTCAGCCCTCTGGTGGATTGGTTGATTGGTGCCGGAGGCCCTCTCTGACCTTCCCTGCTGTTGCTGCCTGTTGCTGCCCTCCGCTACATCCCTCCCACACCTACTGCTGCCCTCCACTACCTCAACGCCACTCTCCCGTGTCTACCTTACACTACCCCCAACCACGCCCTTCTGTTGACCTCCGCGGCCTTCCTGCCAACCACACCCTCACCATGAGCTGCCATATACACACCTCTCACACTACCTACTCCACCACTACCCTACGCCAGACACTACCTCTCCACCACCACCCTACACTACACTTACTAATTATATTTCATCCATTTCATCCACACAGGCTGAACAGCATCCATTCTGGCTGGTTTGGAGGAAGTTCGTCAAGAGGAAAAAGATGTTCTGGTATTGTAGACAGCCGAGGAGCACTTGATTCATTAAAGAGTCGAAACCCAATCATGTCCATAGTTGAGGACTGTAAGAAAATGATAACTGAGATAAAGCTAAAAGGCCACAAAGTGAAATTCACGTGGATTCCATCTCGTGATGTAATAGTGCTCAAGGAGGGGGCGGAAGACCTGGCCAAACGCGCCACATCATGGGACACGAACAAGGGGACACAGGTGGAAACTTAGTACCCAGATGAGCCACAGAGACGTTAGAAAGAATTTTTTCAGTGTCAGAGTAGTTAATAAATGGAATGCACTAGGAAGTGATGTGGTGGAGGCTGACTCCATACACAGTTTCAAATGTAGATATGACAGAGCCCAGTAGGTTCAGGAATCTGTACACCTGTACAGATTCATCACATCACAACCACAAGTTAACATTGAGTGAGTCTTAATCATAAACAAATAATAAGCAAAATAATAATTTTCAGGTTCAGGCAGAAATGGCGGGGAGAGAGATAATATATATAAGAGATGTCAACCCGTGCAACACTACATGTATGTGAGTCATAAACACTCTTTTTACTTATGGTAAAAGGAATTTATACCTCAATAAACATATTTCAATTCAAGACTACACTAAAACTTTGCTGGTGTGCCAGAGTGAGCGCGGCGGCACCAGGATGTGTCTCCCTGGCGCGGAGCCTCGTGGACTCCCTCACACATCCCGTCTTCTCTCCGACCTTACAACAGCTCCAAATTAATAACTCATATATTGCCGCACATATTTTGGTAATGGTTGTTTGACATCAGATTTGTGGGTTATACTGTATCTACTCCCTGGCCACGGAGGGGTGTGTGGTGGGGGTGTGTGGTGGTGGTGGGGGTGTGGTGGGGGGTGGGAAGGCAGCAGTCAGCACTAAGCCAGTGTTGCAAGGCTGCTCACGTCTTCATTGTTGACTTGGTTTTTCCGTGTTCAGCAACCCACCAAACCCGACAGCGCTGGCCTGGGCACTGACAGGTGTGTGGACACGGGCACGTGTGTGCATGGGCACGTGTGGACACGGGCACGTGTGTGGACACGGGCACGTGTGGACACGGGCACGTGTGGACACGGGCACGTGTATTCACCTAGTTGCGCTGATATGGACACGGATGAATGCAGTCACGTGTTATTGGATAACAGCTCCTTGACAAAACATTTACGTTACCTCAATAATAGCGGCTGTGGCTGCGTGCAGTACTGTAGACCTCTTCTGGGACACTACATCGTCACAGTAAACTGCCTGACACCCCACTGACCTCATCTAATGTCCGGCTGCCCGAGGACAACTTGCCAGGAATGATCCTCGGAGGTACACACAACTCTCTGAATTGAAAACTGCTCAATTGTTTGCTGAAACCATCGTTAATGATATTTTCTTATTTCTTCATAGTGTCCTGACAGTAGTCGAGCGGAGAAGTTTTGGTTGACTTGTAAAACTAAAGGTCATTTATTCATTAAAGTCGAGAATGACCTTATTCAAGTAACAACTTGAACGTTCAACAACCTGTCAACAAATGAGTTTACAACCCCTAGACTCACAATCTGGAATCCCAGGTTCGATCCCCGGGTAGACAGAAATTGTTGGACATGTTTAATTTAACCTGATGGCTCTGTTCACCTAGCAATAAATAGGTACCCGGGAGTTAGGCAACTGTTGTGGGTTGCATCCTGGGCAAGGTCAGTAGTTGACCTAGTCAGTGGGTGGGGTGGGTGGGGGGGGTCGTGGATAAGCGTCAGTCCAGGGTAGAGGCGGAGTGCCAGTATTTAGTGATGGCACTCTAGGAGGGAGGGAGGGAGTTGGCCCTCAGTGTGTGACGGTGCCCCGGCACCACCTTCTGTATGTGCACCTTCTTGTATGAGTACCCTCTTGTATGTGTACCTTCCTCTTTATGTACACTTTCTTCATGCTTGTGCAGCTGCTCCTTATGCTTGTGCAGCTGTTCACTGAGGATAACTATTTACTGCATCGTTCACATTACCCGAAGAGTCAACCAACTGCCTCTATATGTACAGACCTGTTGAGGTGGCTGGTAGTGTATGGTATGGTACCCTGCCGCAGGTGGTGAAGACCACGGTACCCTGCCGCAGGTGGTGAAGACCACGGTACCCTGCCGCAGGTGGTGAAGACCACGGTACCCTCCCGCAGGTGGTGAAGACCACGGTACCCTCCCGCAGGTGGTGAAGACCACGGTACCCTCCCGCAGGTGGTGAAGACCACGGTACCCTCCCGCAGGTGGTGAAGACCACGGTACCCTCCCGCAGGTGGTGAAGACCACGGTACCCTCCCGCAGGTGGTGAAGACCACGGTACCCTCCCGCAGGTGGTGAAGACCACGGTACCCTCCCGCAGGTGGTGAAGACCACGGTACCCTCCCGCAGGTGAAGACGGTACCCTGCCGCAGGTGAAGACCACGGTACCCTCCCGCAGGTGAAGACGGTACCCTGCCGCAGGTGAAGACCACGGTACCCTCCCGCAGGTGAAGACGGTACCCTGCCGCAGGTGAAGACGGCGAGGTTCGCCATGCGGCCGAAATTTCCGCCACTGCATCATGCAGACTATAGAGCGTTATATTATATCAGAGAAGAGCATCATGCTTCCTATCTTATCTGGCGGGCGAGAGCGTAGCAGCGTGGTGCCGGAGGTGGCGAGGCGGAGCGAGAGGAAGAGGTCCTTGGGTTGGTCTTCATGTTGAGCGGGTAATGTCAGCTTGGGCCAGCAGTCAGCTGGTGGACCTGGTGGGGGCGAGGCGCTGGAGACACCCTCCACAACGTGTGTTTACCTGTGTAGCTGATGGACGGGGTGTATCCACAGGTGCACTACTTAACAACACTTAAATCCTCATCATTCGTCTTGATTAAAGTGCACAATAAAATAAGTGACTAACTTAGACTGTGGTGTTATCATTATAGCTTAAACCTTAGAATGAAACGTAACCTTACGAAGGCTTGAGAGAGATATAATGAAGGAGCAATAAAGTGAAGGGGCGAGCAAGGTGAGCCAGTTGTGGTGGACCCTCCGCCAGAGACACTTCTCCCCGGGGTAACCCCAGTCCACCACCACCACTGGATACTATACACACCACCACCACTGCATCAAGACATCAGTCATGTACGTTTACCACTAATCTCTGACTAATTATATTTAAACTTTAAGGTCTGTCGTGTCTACAGAAGGCAAGATGTTGTCTGGCGCTACTGTCAACACTGTCTTCCTCATTTTTGACTCTTGGACACCAACCATGCAACTGGTCAGCGGCTGTGGTAGCTGGTCGTGGCACTGTTGACTTGTGTTGGTCGTGGCACTGTTTACCTGTGTTGGTCGTGGCACTGTTTACCTGTGCTGGTCGTGGCACTGTTTACCTGTGCTGGTCGTGGAACTGTTTACTTGTGTTGGTCGTGGTACTGTTTACCTGTGCTGGTCGTGGCACTGTTTACTAGTGCTGGTCGTGGCACTGTTTACCTGTGCTGGTCGTGGCACTGTTTACTAGTGCTGGTCGTGGCACTGTTTACCTGTGCTGGTCGTGGCACTGTTTACTAGTGCTGGTCGTGGCACTGTTTACCTGTGCTGGTCGTGGCACTGTTTACCTGTGCTGGTCGTGGTACTGTTTACTTGTGTTGGTCGTGGTACTGTTTACCTGTGCTGGTCGTGGCACTGTTTACTAGTGCTGATCGTGGCACTGTTTACCTGTGCTGGTCGTGGCACTGTTTACTAGTGCTGGTCGTGGCACTGTTTACCTGTGCTGGTCGTGGCACTGTTTACTAGTGCTGGTCGTGGCACTGTTTACTAGTGCTGGTCGTGGCACTGTTTACCTGTGCTGGTCGTGGCACTGTTTACTAGTGCTGGTCGTGGCACTGTTTACTAGTGCTGGTCGTGGCACTGTTTATCTGTGCTGGTCGTGGCACTGTTTACCTGTGCTGGTCGTGGCACTGTTTACCTGTGCTGGTCGTGGCACTGTTTATTTGTTTGTGCCACCCACACACACCAAGATACGCCACCCACAAACATACACTAAGATACGCCACCCACAAACATACACTAAGATACGCCACCCACAAACATACACTATGATACGCCACCCACAAACATACACTAAGATACGCCACCCACAAACATACACTAAGATACGCCACCCACAAACATACACTAAGATACGCCACCCACAAACATACACTATGATACGCCACCCACAAACATACACTAAGATACGCCACCCACAAACATACACTATGATACGCCACCCACAAACATACACTAAGATACGCCACCCACAAACATACACTATGATACGCCACCCACAAACATACACTAAGATACGCCACCCACAAACATACACTATGATACGCCACTCACAAACATACACTAAGATACGCCACCCACAAACATACACTAAGATACGCCACCCACAAACATACACTATGATACGCCACCCACAAACATACACTAAGATACGCCACCCACAAACATACACTATGATACGCCACTCACAAACATACACTAAGATACGCCACCCACAAACATACACTAAGATACGCCACCCACAAACATACACTATGATACACCACCCACAAACATACTAAATTTCGCCAACTAGTGACTATATTCTAAATGGCAATCCTAGGGGGTATACAAATTATCCATTAAAAAATAGATGTATGAAATGTGCTATACTTCCGCGGCCATCTTCGAATTAACCGCTCGACATTATGAGAGGATAGATTGCAAGCCTCGTGAAGGCTTCCCTTAAAAGTGTCATTAGACGAGAACTCCTGGATGGATTTGAAGAAAGTAGAACAGTGCAAACTGGAACTAGCAGGTCCATTGTTCATTACAATGAAATGTGTGAAGTAAAACATGTGTATGGGGCAAGTAACAAAGTCAGTAGACTAACAGATGTTGTCACAGCTCGTATAAGACTTGGCTACAAGTATCTCTGGCAGTTCGGCTTGTATAGGGATCTAGATGAAGTAAAGTGTAAAGTGTGTGGACATAGGCAGGGACACACACTCGAACACTATATCTTGGATTGTAGTAAAATTGAGCCTTTTAGAGATAAATCTAAGCTCACTCTGTATGATATGGCAACCTATCTTATTACCATGGATAAATTACCTGAAATCCTTGCACTGTACCCACATTTTGCTTCCAGTAGATGAACTACATATGAGATTCAGAAACAAGTAGTGTATTGTGAGGACTAATAATAATCAGAAGCTCCCCTATGACTCTGTAATATCCCCATTGGCCAAACTATTATGTATTAGCGATAAGACCTACCATTAATGTATGATGACTTACTGTAAATATGTAGCTCTTGTAATAGCACTTTCTCTGTAACTAGCTGACATTGTATCTATAAGGCGTGAAGGATTGAAGAAATTGTTTATGTAATAATCTAAGATGAGGTCTGATAAAGACCTTTTGTGCCCTCTGTAATGCTTTTGCGCTACCGCTCACAGGATGAGTATGGGGTGCACAATAAACTAGCCGCCTTCGGCGGCAACAATCAATCGTGAAGGCTACACAACTGGAGCACACACATAGCTTTACTCTCTTACGCAAACCTTCCAAGTGTGTATGTGTGCGTGTGTGACTCTCAGTTTCAAGCCCTGCATGTCCTGGAAGCGTGCCAGGAGCGCCCGCACCTCGGAGGGAGGTACGGCATGCCTCAGAGTATCCATACGGTATCCGATGCCCATAACTTTTCCCTAAATCCGATGTCTTTTGTTTTCCTTAAATCCTAGAACTGAATGATTCAGTTCTTCATCACGCCGTAGATGAGGTGCTCGACACCATGGCTCTCCATCTTTTTTTTTATAACCTTGACTCGGGAATATGCTTTTTTAGTTCGATTTTTTTTTAACTTGTAAAATTTCCTCGGGCTTCTTTGTGTGAGTGTGAACTAGTGTGAGTTGGTATGAAGCTGTGGGAACTAGTGTCAGTGGATATGAAACAGTGTGAACTAGTGTGAGTGGGTATGAAACAGTGTGAGTTAGTGTGAGCGGAAGACACGACGCGGAGTGAATTAGTGTGAAGAAATATAAAATAATATGCACGAGCGTGAATTAGTGTGAGGTGCTAAATGTGTGAGACTGCAAGTGTGTGTGAGTTAAGTGTGTTTGAGTGTGAGCAAGGCGATGGGAGGGGGATGAGGTACAGCAACATCCGCTTACAAAACAGGTTGACCCTCATAAACACACTCTCAAATACACACTCTCAAATACACCCACCCACATATACACGCACCCACATATACATGCACCCACAAATACACGCACTCTCAAATACACGCACTCTCAAATACACGCACCCACAAATACACGCACTCACATATACACGCACTCTCAAATACACGCACCCACAAATACACGCACTCACATATACACGCACTCTCAAATACACGCACCCACAAATACACGCACTCACATATACACGCACTCTCAAATACACGCACCCACAAATACACGCACTCACATATACACGCACTCTCAAATACACGCACCCACAAATACACGCACCCACAAATACACGCACCCACAAATACACGCACCCACAAATACACGCACCCACAAATACACGCACCCACAAATACACGCACCCACAAATACACGCACCCACAAATACACGCACCCACAAATACACGCACCCACAAATACACGCACCCACAAATACACAAGCACACCAGTGTATGAGGATTGACCAAATATTAGGATTTTGGGGGGTTAAAAAATCCACATTTTGCACATATACGTACTCACTAGATGTTCTATTGTTTTTTGTAGAATAGGTTGCAAATTGATACAGGAGTAAATATTAATTTTGACGTCGATTCAAAAATCCAGCAAATTATACATTTGCTCCCTTGTAGAACAAGGGGGAAATCCGAGATCTCATTAGGTTTCACATATGTACGGATAAATTGTAATTTCAGTTCATTATAGAATATAGACAAATGCATGTTTCCAAGGCTAGGCAAAGAAAGCTCTTGTAGGTGCCAGCTCAGTGATCTGAATGTTGATAAACCCCATTGTGAGAGGGATCATGAAGTAATGATTAGTAATGAGTCAGATATACCATAAAGACAACAGTGTTTTATACGCAAAGCCTATAGAAAGCCTAACTTTTATATCTAACATTATTAGCAATAAACATGCTTTTTCTATAGAAAAAGGATGACAGGTTCATCCTCCACATCCTTTCTTACGTTATTCAACCCGTACATCGCATTTTAACGTATAACTTCCCTAAGGTCAATAACTGATGTACTAAAAATGGTAGCTGCTCGCAAAATTGGCGTGATGTCCCGTTTTCTGTTCGTGGGTCCTCTGGTAGGTTTGATTCAGGCAGTTTAGTTCAACAGTTTAGTGACGTTGGGAACCGTCGGCAGAATGGGCTGACCAACTACAGGGGATTGATTTTCTAAAAGGTTATAGAAGCACATAATGGTGTCAGGAATTAATTCCCAAAGTTCATTGAGCTAAAGGGCAAGCAGCTTCTAGAGTGGTAAAGAAAAAAAGAGGACCTGTGGGTGGATATGACACCGAAGTTACGGCCGGGGAGCACACACGAGGTGACGCCAAGGGCATGCGCAAGGCCAACAAATGTGGGAACAGACTTCAGAGATCTGAACAATGAATAATTGAGGATACTGTAAAGAGCCTTTATAAAATCAGTTTTAGAGTATGCAATACCGGCATGGAACCTTCATCAGATAATTAAGAGCTTGAGAAGATACGGAGGTTTACCACTAGGCTGGTACGAGAAACAAAGGAACTTGAGTTGTGATAACCAGGGCCATCTTAACAGCATTGAAGGCCCTGGGCAAAACAATGATTTGGGGACAATTTCCCAGATGATGGGCACTTTGGTCCCCTACACAGATGATGGGCCCCGCCCGTCGGCTAAGTACAGGATTACCCTCAGACAGTTACGCACAAATTATTTATATTATAAATATAAATTGAAAATGGAAATGAAACCTATGCCTTTCTACTTGTCCACTCAGTAATTATCCACTCTACCAAGAGGTCTCTCGTGAAAAGTGTGGCAGCATGGGTCCCCTGGTATCCTGGGGGGCCCTGAGGAACTGCCCAGTGTACCAGTACGTTAAGACGGCACTAGTGATAATAGGAAAAGTGATAAATTATTAGAGAAGACATGATCACAACATATAAGTTACTCGACTGTCAGCCAACGGGTGGGACCAGAAGGGACATGTGTGGTAGCCAGATACGCCAAAAATATAAAACGTGTCAGCGTGCTGATAAAACGCTAGCGGATGGTAATACTAGACCAAGTGGCGGGTCTAATGTAAACATTACAAAACCCTTGGGTTTATCACCTTGATATTGCTCGCAGGTTGAAGTACACCACCAAAGATACCTGCATACTTTATTTTGTTTTCTGTAATATATACTACAGTATTTTGTATCCACGCAAGAGAATTGGGTAATATTTTGTTAAATGCGTAGTTTTAGTCTTCATGATGGAGGCCAGAGTGCAATGTTGAAGACCGTGGTACCTGTGTGGCCTCCAGGGTCGAGGAAGGCTGCTACTGGGACCGCCACTTGCTGGGTACACCGATCAGGTTTTCCAGGTACTTTCCTTATAATGAGAGGAGATACGTGGCCGGATATGTCGTGTGGGGGATGGGTCAAGGCCAGATAGTGCGTGTCTCCCGGGGGAAGATGGTCGGGGTCAGGGGTGGTGGGAACGCGTGTGGTGGGCGCTTTTCCCTTCCTGGATAATTATGTTATTGTGAAAAACGCAGCCAGCTGGCATTCTTGCCACCATACTACTCACCCAGATAGACCACATATTAATTTTTTTCTAATTTCATGTTCAGAATGTTTGGGTACATTTTTCCATCATGAACTCTTCCCATATTGGCCAGAATTTGTTTGTTAGGATGCTCCCTGGTAGTTTTCGTTCCATGATGAAAACAGTAACATCCACCTTCCCTGATGTTAATGACTGCTGCGAACGTCTTCAGCTCTCTGGCATACTTTGTGGCAGAAAACGTTTATTTTCTTGCAATCATCAAAGATAATTTGCGATAACCTCAAAATAATTTGAAATGTCCTAAGTCTATATTTTAAATCCCCAATTAGTCCGATAATTTTATTGGCCGTGTTGTCTTCGATCGCCAAGGAGAGAATTAAAAACCAAACATCAGTTTGATCGTCAGAGCTGGAGGCGCTTGTAGACGACATTCCTGCTTGGTCCCAGGGTTCGTGGCAGGTCAAATCGGGTTAGGGTCGCCCTAGGCATTCTTCTAGAATACGCCACAGTGAGAGGTTACCTCCACGACTGATCAACATCCTGGAACGCAACACCAGGAAGTATTCAAGGATCAAGATACCCATATCATTTTTTGCTCCAACTTCGTGCAGCGAGTCACCAGTGAGCGAGGACTCTTGGCTAACTCTGCTGCCGGGACTGTCTCTCGGAACCCTGGAACAGTGCCGGGCGTGGGAAGATGAGTTCTGGCAGCACGAGCATGGGAAAATGAGTCCTGGCAGCATCAAGACCGCCAGGCGTGCGCAGATGAGGGACGAGAGCACCCAGACAGTGAAGCGTGGGACCTCAAATCCTGGTACAGTACAGTGTTGCAGTTGCACGCCAACACCAGCATCAGTATCGGTCAACTCCCTCCCACAACTATGTACGGTCTTGAATGCTCTCATACAGGTAGTCACAGAATAACCCCGGTATGTTAAGTACAGTAATTATCAAAGGAAGACGCGAAGCCGGAATGACTATATTGTATTGTATCGCGAAAAATAAAGAAGGCGCTAATGTGTCGCTTTCCAATTTTACTCCAAACGACAATATAAATTATCTAAACTCAGGAAGTGAGAATGTTGTATATTGTGATCATATCCCCTCTGCTTCTTCTCTGCAGGGTTATGAGAATCCTTAAGTTAATTACACGTTTCTTTAACTTGTCCTCCCAGCATAGTCCTTAAGTTCAGGCATTTTTGTTGCAGCCTCTTCATTTTTTTCAAGTTTTAGTTATCTTTCACTAGTTGGTAACTCCGCGGGAGGTTGTTGCCTAGTTACGTTGTTTTTACATATTTTCTTTATTATCTAAGCTTCTAGCAATGCAAATTTAATCAATCTTCCCAAATCATGTTTAGCATTTGAAAGCTATAAGAAAAATTTCTGGTCAGTTAATTTTGAGTAAATTAAATGTAATTAAAAATTTTATCTATTATTTTTTGTTTCTCCAACATTTTGGCTATGACCCATAGAGAGTTGAACGAGACTGAAAAATGTATATGTTAATACAAAACTATCATGTACATTTTTTGACGTTTCAAAATTACTTGTTTTATATCAAAATGACACTTAATTATAATTTTAAGTGTAGTAAAGTCAGTTATAACAATAGAGCTGTTAAGTGTCTCAACACCAGATTCATTTCCAGCTTCGTTGCTGCTCAAGTGACATGTGTTGACACAGCTGGAATGATGAGGTGCGGGGTGCAACTGTGACGCCACCAGGATGTGTGATGAGGCTTCAGGAGAAACACAAATTAGAGCCCTGGCAGAGGAGGTGACAGGCTTGCCCACTGGCCCCGTCCACACAATTGTCAGAGTCGACCACTCTTAGGACACTGCCTTGACAGGGAAGTCAACCACTTTAAAAATAAAGACACTGACACGAAAGTTGACCACTTAAACCCACACACAACCATGACACGCGTACTTCCAACGTGGGCACAAAAGTCGAGCACTTATAATAAAATCTGAGGTGAGCTTCGACCACCGTCCCCCATGACTTGCACTCCATCCAGTGACGTTCTTGCATCGTCAACTTTTTCAGCCTCCATTGCTGAGCGCAAGCTACAATTTTACATGCAAACCACTACGAAAAATCTTTACATTTAAATTAAATATCTTAAACTGTTGCTTTAATATTTGATTGTGTAAAATTATCAATAAAATTTTGGAATTTTAAATATTCTATTATGCAAATAGAGGAATTTAGTCTCCTCAGGACGATGTTGTGTGAAACATCCTACTGATAATGTAGAAGTTTCCATAAATGTTCGTGTGGGGTGTCAATTAACCCGCCGTTAATACATTGTGATCCTCCACAATTGTTTTTAACACTGACCTTCACTTTTCCCCGATTTATATATATATATAAAAAAAGGTATTCAAAAGAACTTGATACTAAGTGTTAAATGGAGAGGTGAAGCTTGCGGGAGAGAGGTAACACAATAATCAGTAAGACAGGTGTTTAGACACTCCTGGCGATATTCCCAGGTAAATACATGTTTATCTCTATACACTGAAGACGTGGACGATGTGGCATAGTGTGTGTTCTTCCCTCAAGTTCAAGTATGTTTATTGAGACAAGAAAAAAATACATCTCAAAGGGATAGAGTAGCTTAGGCTATTTCTACCCCCCTCAGCCCTCTCAGTGTGTACAGGGGTGAGGGTAACCCCATATAGCCCCCCCCCCCCCGCCATGCCAAGCTGTATCTCATTCATATTAAATCTCTTGAAGTTCAAGTTATCATTTGGTATTTGTCCTCGTTCTTGTATGTGTAGTTGCTTGCACGACTTCTTTCAATGCATTTCACTTGTTGACTACCCGAACACAACATAAGGCTTTCCTTACATTCCATCGACTCATTTACGTCTCGTGCTTCTACATTTTGTCCTATTTTCTCTCTATTTAATGAGGTTGTCCTTATCCATCTTGTTAATTTATTTTTGAGTGTCATCATGTTGTGATGTTATTCCCTCTGTTCCTTCTCTACTTTAGGGTCGTGAGATTAATGGTAGTTCTCTTAACTTCGTAACTTGTTCAATTTCATTTTTTTTGGGCTACACGAAGTGCGGATTCCAGAACGGATCTGTGTGTGTGTGTGTGTGTGTGTGTGTGTGTGTGTGTGTGTGTGTGTGTGTGTGTGTGTGTGTGTGTGTGTGTGTGTGTGTGTGTGTGTGTGTGTGTGTGAGGGGGGAATGGGAGAAAGAGAGAGTGTTTCTGACCCGGACTGAGTACTTTCCCAATCCACCATGACTCGTCACACTGCAGGAACTATGTCCACACTGGATCACCCTCAAAGTACGCCCGGCTAGCAGCCCACTGCAGTGGATCTGCTGAATATGTGCTTCATTCTTGGCCATCTTTCCCTGGGCTTGTATGCATGTGGGCGACATGAATCCTGTGCAAGACACAGAAATGACAGAAATATGTATATATGTCGATCCAGAAAGGAAATGCCCACTGCATCCTTGGTTCCTGCTTTGCATCGGAGAAGTCCGAAGAAATTTACAGCCTTTAGGAAACAAATTTCCTTTTGTTTCCACTTAATGTTCACATCTGCCTTAACTGAGAAAACCCAGCAATGTGGCAACAGTGTGTGTGCAGGAGATTGTGTTAGGTCGGGGGAAGCCCAGCTGACCGGCCAGCTGTGGCACAGTTTGTTTACCTCGGTAAACCCGCTCTACTATACGCACTTACCAACTTGCACGCATGCACACACGTACACCTCTATACACACACACACACACACACACACACACACACACACACACACACACACACACACACACAGTTCAGAGAAATGCCAGCAGATTAGTCCTAGAGCTGAGAGGTATGAGTTACAAGGATTCACTAAAGGAATTAAACCTCACGTCCCTGGAGTAAAGAAACATGATTACCATACACAAAATACGCGGAGGAATAGACAGGGCAGACAAACACACACACTATTTAACAAGGAAAGTACACGAACAGGGACACATGAAAAGTACTCAACTGGTTCAGAGAAATTTGGAAGAATTTATTCATAGTGAACTAATGAATTCCGCTAAGCTGTAAAGTGGTGGAGGTAAACTCCATACACAGCATTAAATATACTGTAGACATGACAAAGCACAATAGGCTCTGGAACCTATAGCAGTCGATTAAGTTGAGGTGGGACCCAAGAGCCGTGGCTCATCCCCACAAATACGCCTGGTTGTCGTGGTGGCTGGTGTCAACACCTCTCGTGCTCACCAGCCAGCGGCGTCCACCCGCCTGCTGCTGCTGCTGCTGCTGCTGCTGCTCAGAATACTTAGCAACTTTGCTGTGTTTTAGCAAATTACCACCGATTCATCACAGCTCAACTAATAAAAGTGTTATCTTTCCCTGCAGGAGGCGCGTGTGAGACAGATGAGTACCAACTCTAGAGGAACTCTTCACTATGTTCCATTTCCCTCGCCTCGTAATAAGTCTTACTGGGCTACTGACGGGATGTTTGGGCAGCCCCATTAATGACCACCCTGCACGCCTCTGTAATGGCAGCACTTCGGTCCCCTGCCAGCACACAGGCACTATCACCCACCACCTCCACGCACCGCCCTTGTCACAACACTTCACTCAGGGCCCTCACTTGCAGGGACAGGAAGTAGATGCTCGTGGGGAATCCATCCAGCTTGTTGTGGGTAACAAAACTGATGCCAATGAAAACAATACAATTGTGACTGGGGAAGCAACAGAGATGACGACACCAGTCACGCCAGAGGAACAAGGCAGCGATGTTCTCAACGATGGCGAAGAAGCATCCAACAGCACGCGACTGGATATGGAATTAAAAGGCGTAAGTTTACCGACTAAAACCTCAGGTCAGCAACAAGAAGAGACTAACTTCAGCAACACAACTCTGGAAAACTCAGATCCGTCGCAGAATGTAACGCTGGCGCTTCATGCACTAAATGACACAGAGGTTGTCAACAGCAATAAGGAGGTTGAGAACATCGTCTACAACATTATAAGTGAAAACGGTGAGCAGGTTGGCTATCAAAACTCAACATCATCTTCATCTTTCAACATCTATGATGAAGCAGCAAGAGACAGAGATGGACGCAGAATACATGATGATACACTACGGCAGGAGGAAAGCTCTGTCATAGAGTCTGATAGCTATATAAACACAGACTTCGCATCGAAATCACTCAAAGAAGAAAATTCAACCATCGTCAAAAACATTCAACATTCAGACGGGACGGCAGCAAGAAAGTGTTGCGGTCTCGATGAGTTCTTCAGCTTGGCAACTCAGCAGTGTGAGGCAGCGAAGAGCATGACCGGGTTCCCGGAGGCGGTGCGGGATCTGCTGGAGGAGGAGAGTGACCTGACATTCATCCCTGGCCGCCTGCAAGCGTGCCCCGGGACCAGTAACGTCCCTACTATTAGCGAGGCAAGCTTCCATACACACTCCATCTTATCTCTCGGTCACTTGAAGGACCATACATCAGGAATTACCTATGATCATGATCATTACTGTCTGGAGGTAGCAGCTCCGGGCCCTGACCAGCTGGCCACAGGCATATTAGTGGCAGCTTTCTGCTATCCGTGGCCAACTGAGATCCACACCAGGAAGTGCTGTAACCTTAACGAATACTACAACCATGCAAATAAAGGCTATTGTATGAGGTCTACCAACATGAGTGACCATGAAAATTTAGTGCGCGAATTCTCCAAGAATAACCCCAGGGCTCCGACCATCCAAGTAAGCACCGGGAGGCTCAATTGTAGTCACGGTGAGCCCAGGATAGTCATCGCCGATCAGGCCTTTCTCGACCATGCAAACCAACTCTGTGAACGCGATACTGGGGACTGTTATCCAAGCTCCCTCTACTGTATTGAGTACTTGTGGGCAGAAGGCTACACAACCATGACGCCTGTGGCCTTCGTGTGTCCCCTTGACTCCTTCCACAAGTGCTGCCCTAGGGACCATATTCTCACAGAGTCTGGGTGCGTGGAGGCCTCTGGGGGTTATGTCTCAGCACGAATGTTGCAGTTGTTGGAAGTAATGGAACCTCAATTCGGATTTCCTACTGAAATTGATGGTGGGCAGTGTGTCCAGGAGTGGATTACACCCAATGATTCAGAGATTCGTTGGTGGATCAGTAAGTCTGGATACCTTAAAATAGATGTAAAAACAGAAAGTCATTCTACCATGCGGTACTGCGTAGACGACTACCTCGACCCAGTCAACGAGACGCAGACGGTGGCTCTCATGTGTATTACTGAGCTAGACGACATCGTTCCTGTACACCTGTCAGCCCAGCCTAGCGAGGCGGGGAGCGTGGGCAAGTGTTGTCCGCACGACCAGTACATGGACATGGATAGTTACACTTGCATCACTGACTCCATGGGCCTCTCACTACTGCAAGACCCGCTCGTGCATGCTGCCAACATAACCAAGTTAACCTACACGTCTTTCCCTACTTGTGAAAACGGAGAGGAATACCATTTCTACTACATCGACCCGGGGTCTTTTGACGATCACGGGGAGCTGGTGGAGAGCCAGGTGCTGGAGGTGGTGAGCCTAGAGGGCAGGTGCGTCCTCAGCAGGCAAGCCATCACCCGGGAGAACTACTGCCTCGAGTACGGCGTCGTCGGCTCAAACATCAACCCGGTGGTCTTGGTGTGTCCTGAGGAGTGGAATGGCATGAACGTACACAGAGAGAAGTTCGGGTTGACGGCGGTGTTGTTGGGCTTGTCCTGCACTGCTCTCTTCGCCACGGCCTTCTCCCTCATCTCGACCCGCGTTCGGAGAGGCCTAGTCACGGTCAAAAAGGTACAGTACCAATAATACTGTCATTACATATCAGTAGTTGCTAATGTCATAACCCTACTGAGGTATTTTTATGGCATGCTGTGTCCGGTACATATAATTAGATATTCTCAAAAGTGGGAGACCAGATAGTTTCATAGCGTTCAGTTTCAATTTACATCAGTTTCCGACTGATGGATAATACAAGAAAACATTCTGCTGAAGCTGGAGAATAAACCTCTTTAGCCACTTCAAAAGCCAACTAATATATGTTGTGGGAGGAAATGTCGTCTTTTAAGGGAACGTTCTCAGCAGGAACTACGGAATAGATTTATTTCAAACAGTTCCCTCAGTTGCATACAGTAGGGTGTATCAGGTGCAGTGTAAGAGAACTGCATCAACACAGGCGTGTGGATCCTATTGGCCATGGTCTCCTGTTGTATATAACGTAGGATTATGAGATAGTTTAGTTCATTTATTATGCACCCCATACCCATCTTGTGGGCGGTAGTAGAAAGGGTTACAGAGGCACATAATGGGCTCAGGGACTGAACCCCACAATTCATTTAGCTAAGCAAGTTACAATCTTGATGAGCTAGTTACAAAATTCAATATAAGTCGTCACATCAACAATGGGTTCGAGATAGACCACAAATACAGTTTCTAATTTAAGCAACTGACATATAATAATAATAATAATAATAATAATAATAATAATAATATATGGAGAGCTAGTGTCACAATTGATATGTTTGTCCTGCACACCGCCCCCCATCCAGTGGGCAGCGGTGGATAGATTACAGTCACTTAGTTACTACCTACAGTTAGCAAACTGGGGATATTTGGCTAAAATTTCTGGTAGCAGATCATTTTGAATTAAATATTTACACATCTTTAAAACATTTGTTATAGAATTCTCTCTGAATTCACGTATCTTTTCGCACTCCATCACATAGTGACGGAGGGTGTGCGAATAATTTTGTTGACACATTTTACATTTGGTCAGGTCTATATCGGCAGATAATGAGAATTCCCAAATATACTTGTAACCGAGTCTAAGCCGAGCAGTAGTAACATCTAGAAGTCTGATGATTTTATTGGATGAACCATAGATGTGTGGCTCCTCTTGCATGATAGTACGATGATAGATGAAATTACTGGTGTCGATTTCACTTTGCTTCAGATCTACAAGATTTTGTTGAAGTTCTCCCTTTCCACCCAAGAAGCAAATTAGAGATCAGCCCAAGCTTCGTCTTGAGGCAAAGCTCAACGCCTTAAGCCATATTGATGCTCTGTCCACAGAGCATTCTCTCTCAAATCATATAAACTGGTAGGATTATGAATCGCTATATTTTATATATTTACTAGGAGGGTTACTCGGCATTGTAACCCTCCTAGTAATATATATATTACTTTATAATGTTTGGAGGGGGGACTTGAGGGCGGTAGGAGTGATATAGGGGTTTATACAACCTGTCCTGCATTGGTCTGAAGTTCGCTTGAAAAGGGTTTCAGGACTTTCTTCTGAGAAATATAGCATTATCTCTACCTTAATTTTTTGAGGGGGTAAGAATCATAACAATGTTATTCCCATCCATACGCGGGTAGATATGACTTAGCAGTAGAAATAAAAAGGTGTCAGTAACATAAGAGGCGCTAATGATGGTGCTAGTAACAGTCAGGGAGAGCAACATTGGCATAGAGAAGCTAGTCAGTTTCGACTGAACAGCCGGAAGTCAGCACCTTCACACGTTAGACAAAATCCTCATAAAATCCGTCCCGTGAAGCCCTTGGTTTGTTGGGTTGAGAGCCTATGACGTTACTAAAGCCACCACAATAGCTTAGTGGCCAACCAGCGAGTGTATTTGATTACATTTATCGTATATAATATCGTGTGTAGCCCCTTTGACTAGCCCTCTCCCCCTCCCAGGTGAACACTCTGGCAGGGAAGATCTTGCTGAGTTACGTGCTCTCCTACCTGGTGGGGTTCCTGCTGCTGGCGGTCAACATGAAGGTGGAGGTCGCCCAGGATAACACAGAGTGCCAGGCCATGGGTGAGTCCCCTCGCTCTCCTTGTACCTGGGTGAACGTGTATGTCCACCAGGGTGTACGTGTATGTCCACCAGGGTATATGTGTATACACACGACTTTGTATGTTAACTTGGGGTTGGTATTGGACATAAGGGGAACACTAAAATTAATAATATTCATATTCAATGGTAAATTGCTTCGTCCTTATATAGACGACGAGTTACAATAGCGTGGATGGAAACAGACCAAATAACATATCAGAAAATGGAGAAGCGACGACGTTTCGTCCGTTAGTTTCCTGCAGGAAACTAACGGACCGAAACGTAATCGTTTCTCCATTTTCAAATGTGTGGTTTGACAATCACATCTGCTCCATCCTTGTTTGTTAAATACCAAGAAAACAAAAAGATGATTAGACAAAATATACCAAAAGATGCTATAGAGAAATGGTGATGATGCATGTATGCGATGCGAAAAAATGCTCACATCATCTATGTTTGTCTGACAGCCGGCCTCCTCACATTCTTCCTGTTGGCAGCCTTCCAGTGGAACACCTCCATATGTCTCGAGTCCCTCCTCCTTACCCTGTAAGTGTGTCTCGTCTCTTGTAAGTGTGTACAGGTACGGTCCTGCCCGACACGCTGTGCGTCTTAGTGGCTTTACAAGGATGTAGAAACACCAGTGTTATGTACTCTCATAAACCCAATGTACCTTCTTGTATATAAATAAATAAATAAATAAATCTCAAATCTGTGCTTATTCACGTGCTGCTTCTTTGTATTAGTGTCTTCAGGTGTGTACATGCTTGGTTAAGTGCCTTCAGGTGTGTACTTCCTGGTTTAGGTGCCTTCAGGTGTGTACTTTCTGGTTTAGGTGCCTTTAGGTGTGTACTTCCTGGTTTAAGTGCCTTCAGGTCTGTACTTTCTGGTTTAGGTGCCTTCAGGTGTGTACCTCCTGGTTTAAGTGTCTTCTGGTGTGTACTTCCTGGTTTAAGTGCCTTCAGGTGTGTACTTTCTGGTTTAGGGGCCCCTTCAGGTGTGTACTTTCTGGTTTAGGTGCCTTCAGGTGTGTACTTCCTGGTTTAAGTGCCTTCTGGTGTGTACTTCCTGGTTTAAGTGCCTTCAGGTGTGTACCTCATGGTTTAGGTGCCTTCAGGTGTGTACTTTCTTATACAAGTACCTATACATGCGAGTACATCTTTGTTAAGCACGTGCGTGTGTGTGTGTGTGTGTGTGTGTGTGTGTGTGTGTGTGTGTGTGTGTGTGTGTGTGTGTGTGTGTGTGTGTGTGTGTGTGTGTGTGTGTGTGTGTGTGTGTGTGTGTGTGTGTGTCTATGTAATTACCTAAGTGTAGTTACGCTCGTGGTGTCCCATCTTCCCAGTACTCTTTGTCATATAACGCATTGAAAATACTGACGGTTTTGACCTCCACCACCTTCTTACCTAACTTGTTCCAACCGTCTACCACTCTGTTTACAAAAGTGAATTGTCTTATATTAATCCGGCGGCTTTGTTTCGTTAGTTTAAATCTATGACCTCTTGTTCTTGAAGTTCCGGGTCTCAGGAATTTTTCCCTATTAATTTTATCGATTCCTGTTACTATTTTGTACGTAGTGATCATATCACCTCTTTTTCTTCTATCTTCTAGTTTTGGCAAATTTAATGCCTCTAACCTCTCCTCATAGCTCTTGTCTTTCAGTTCTGGGAGCCACTTAATGGCATGTCGTTGCACCTTTTCCAGTTTGTTGATGTGCTTCTTAAGATATGGGCACCACACAACCGCTGCATATTCTAGCTTTGGCCTAGCAAAAGTCGTGAACAATTTCTTTAGTATTTCTCCATCCATGTATTTAAAAGCAATTCTGAAGTTAGAAAGTGTAGCATAGGCTCCTCGCACAATGTTCTTAATGTGGTCCTCAGGTGATAGTTTTCTGGTCCTCAGGTGACAGTTTTTTGGTCCTCGGGTGATAGTTTTCTGGTCCTCGGGTGATAGTTTTTTGGTCCTCGGGTGATAGTTTTCTGGTCCTCGGGTGATAGTTTTCTGGTCCTCAGGTGACAGTTTTCTGGTCCTCGGGTGATAGTTTTCTGGTCCTCGGGTGATAGTTTTTTGGTCCTCGGGTGATAGTTTTCTGGTCCTCGGGTGATAGTTTTCTGGTCCTCAGGTGACAGTTTTCTGGTCCTCGGGTGATAGTTTTCACCTGAGTGTGTATTTGTGTGCATGTGCACAGTTCACATAGCAGAGCTCATGCTATGTATGTTGGTACATGGGTTTACGAGCCTAGTACCCACACAGTCTTTGTAGAGATGTTTCACATATGTATAATCTATGCAGATATAGCTCACATATACGTATTATCTGTACACACAGAAATTACAATAGCGTGATATATCAAATGAACAAATCCACAAGGATTTTAACCTTGTCGCGGCACAGTTGACTAAGGTGCGTCTGGGATCATCCCGGCCGTAGATTCGAACCCTCACCACGGCCCTTGTGGGTTTGTTCATGTAATATCTGCATACAGTATATTGCCAACATGTTTAACCTCTGGAATTTCGTTTCCTCCACTTTTGTTAATGCCAATATTAAAATGTTAAATGTTTATTGTTGACAAGCATTTGATTATTAGTTTCTAAATATTAATTTATCGCGTTTATAAAACAATCACGTATATTTTGTATATATATATTTCAGTTTAAAGTTTTGTGATTATTATTTATATTTGAATGAATCGCAGTGCGGCGTGTGAGTAAATATTTGGCGTTTGATAAGTTTGTTTATACAGGCGGGTGAGTACCTCGGAGCGATGGAGGTATGTGTTGCACTCTGTGTGGGCGTGGGGTGTGCCAGGGGTGGTCACCTGCCTGGCCCTCACCCTAGACCACTACAGGCACTCCCTCCCCTGCGGGGTCATCACCCCCAGGGTCGGCCTCTACAGGTGCTTTTTCTCAGGTCAGTCTCCGCCACCTTTGCAAGCACCTCTATGCCAGAATTATAGATTTTAACATTTGGATCTGTCGATGCTAATTCATTGACTCTAGGACGATACATCTTTTAAGGTGTGATAATTGAATTGGTGTTATGCTTTGTTCTCGACTCAATATTCGGGTATCCCGGGTTCGAATCCCGGGGGACAAATGGTTGGCCACATTTCCTTTTCACCTAATGCCTTTGTTCACCTAGCTGTAAATAGGTACCCGGAAGTTAAGCAACTATTGCATCCTGGAAAAGGTCAGTAGTTCGACCTTGAGGAACCTCGATACAAGCCTAAAGTATATATACATTATATATTATATATATATACACACATATGCAGGCTGCCTGTCCCCGACAAAATTATTATAAGTGATATAATAATTATAACTAATTATAAGTTTTATGAGAGAACTTGGCGGTGTGTGTCCACAGACCAGAACGCCAAGTTGGTGTACCTGTACGTGCCCATGTTGATGAGTCTGTGTGCTAACGTCCTTCTCCTGGCTGCTGCTCGCTATGTCCGCTCCGCCAAGCTGCGACGACTCGAGCATGGCAACCCCAAGTCTAAATCTGCAGGTACTGTACCTCCACTACACTCACACCAACAGGTAAAATACCTCCACGCCACCCACACTACACACACACAGCACCGCTCCTGTGCCAGGTAAGTTACGGGCTCACTATAGCCCGTGCTACTTGGAACTTGTTCCGAGTAGCTGAATCTATAATAACAACAACAACCCACACTATCAAGTCCTTCTCAGAGGGAGAGAGGTAGATAAAGGGGTAGGGGTAGATAATGGTAGATAAAGGTAGGAGGATAGGGGTAGATAAAGAGTTCATTTAACACTGGGGGCACACAGGTGGAAACTAAGTACCCAAATGAGCCATGGAGACATTAGAAAGAACTTTTTATAGTGCCAGAAGTTAATAAATGGAATCCATTAGGAAGTGATGTGGTGGAGGCAGACTCCATACACAGTTTTAAATGTATGTATGGTAGAGCCCAAAAGGCTCAGGAATATGTACTCCGGTTGACTGACAGTTGAGAAGCGGGACCAAAGAGCCGAAGCTCAACTAGTTAAGTTGCAAGCACAACTAGTTAAGTACACACTAACCAAAGGGTACGACGCTTCCACACCACTCACACTCAAGATTAAGTGTGATCCTCCACTCTCAGATCAACTTGCAGGATGCCTCCACACCACCCACACCCAGATCATAACCTACTTACCAACATACTCCTCCACTTACTAAGGGTAAATACTGTACAATAAAATAAAATAAAAATTATAGGAGAGTCAGGTTCCATACACAAGTTTTGTAATACATTTTACATTTTTAAACAGTTAATATTTAAAAGATTAAATATTTTTATTTGTTGTACTTTTCCCTGCTACTGAAAAGTATTTGTAACTAACAAGGCGAAAAATTAAATCAGTCAGTTGACCGGTGCTGTCAGGAAAGGTTTTCAGTAAAATGTGCATTGGTCTTTCAGGTACAGAAGCACCCGAGGAGTCTCAGAACAGCTCGGCCAAGGAGAGTGGTCCAGGCACCACCGCCTCTCACCACGCAGTCAATCCTCAACACTCGGGCCTACGCACCCACCAAACACGTAATCTGTGAGTTCCTGTTGATGGGGTTTCTCTGTACACTGTTTTAGGGCGTGTCTAATTGTTTTAACCCTTAGACGATGACTTATATATATATATATGTCGTACCTAGTAGCCAGAACACACTTCTCGGCCTACTATGAAAGGCCCGATTTGCCTAATAAGCCAAGTTTTCCTGAATTAATATATTTTCTCTAATTTTTTTCTTATGAAATGATAAAGCTACCCATTTCATTATATATGAGGTAACAAAATTTTAATTGGAGATAAAATTAACGTAGATATGTGACCGAACCTAACCAACCCTACCTAACCTAACCTAACCTATCTTTATAGGTTAGGTTAGGTTAGGTAGCCGAAAAAGTTAGGTTAGGTTAGGTTAGGTAGGTTAGGTAGTCGAAAAATAAATAATTCATGAAAACTTGGCTTATTAGACAAATCGGGCCTTGCATAGTAGGCTGAGAAGTGCGTTCTGGCTACTAGGTACGACATATATATATAGACGATGACTAGACATAAAATATATAAAATCATTAATCCCATTTGAATATATAACCTTTTTTCTAACAGTTTGAGAAAATATGAAATGATCTTGATTTAGTGTCACAGACCATTAGTTATAATAAAGTGCAGCTACGAAGAGTATCTATAACAATGAATTCCCATTTGAACTGACAACTTACTTTCCTGCAGTTGGACAGAGTCGGTGAAGCTGGTTGTGTGGTCAGGGGCTACTTGGCTCCTGGAGGTGATAGCCTTTGTTGTGGCAGAATACATGGTCAAGCCGTCAGAGTCATGGTACGACTACTTGTGGTATGTACCGTCCAGTGTCAATGCCCTACGAGGAGTGGGCATCTTCTACATCCTGGTGTTGACACCCGAGAACCGCGTGAAGCTCGTGCGTGCCATCGGCAACTTTGGTGGGTCGCTTGCAGTGACTGGCTCCCTAGCTCGAAGCTTACGCCCGGGCAACAGAAACAGCTCCATTGGTAATCACCGGTCGTCTGTTGGCGGTGAAAGCAGATCTGAGGTACGGGGCCCTGGACGTCGCAATATGTCAATTGCCACCACTATAACACAGTTCTCCTCTATAAGCAGCTCACATTCTCACGATTCTCGAGCAGATACCGCAAGCGGTCGAACAACAGTACACCCTCGCGTGGCACACTCTATCAGCCAAGTGGACACACGGCGCAGCTCCACGACTTCAATGTCATCAGACTTTGAGGGATTCGAATTGGATGCTGAAATCAGTGCTGGGGGAAGACGAAAGTCATCGCTAGCTACTTTTGGAGTAGTGTCGCTGCCAAGTGTGGATGAGGAGGATGTGTTTGAGGAGGCGACCCCGTCCCATACTGCATTAAATGTCACAAAATCTACTAGTGACGCGTGAGCTCCCTCCAATACACTCATCAGTTCCTATAGTTTCTCGAGTCTTGTAAGTAAGCATCATGGATAGAGGTTTTGGTGGGAAACTTCAAGCATATTTAAAGTTCATATTATTTAGTCTATCGATTTGCGATGGCCTTGGCTCTCAAACCTTACGTTTTCAAGTGTTTGTGATTCGTCCCTAGAAATAACGATCATAACTCAACCCCGTGACGATCTTCAATAATAATAATAATAATACGGAATTTATTCTTGTGCCATAAGTCAATTATTTGTTCATTAGCGTGATAAATTATCAATTATAGATTATTTACTTTATGAAATATAACGTGAGAATAACTTTTTTTCCCGGTATGTGTTGGGCAGCTTCCTCCACCATGTCCTGGAACCTTCCTCTGGCCCACACCTTCCCCTGCATGGTCTTTGCCCTCCCTCATCCTCACCCAGGAGGTTCTTGTGCCCTTCAACCCTTCTCTGGTCCACATCCAACCTTACAGGTTCCACAGCGTTGGGAACAATACCCACACCTGTCCTCCCCCTACAAAGTTCATCCTATTCAGCAGTCTCGCTATTCTCATATTGCAAGTCATTATGTAAATATGTCATAGTCCATCATTTAATTCAGGGTTTTATGTAAAATGTTTAATATACTGTACTGTATATTTTGTTGTAGTTTTCACTGCTGTAACCAGAATAGGAATGACAATTTTTATGATTAGATGCCATAACTGCAGCCGCAGTAAAATTTTAAAAGAAACGGCATATATTTACAGTGTTTTCATGCCAATACTGTACATAACTTGTCCCAAGCAACAAGGCAACCAGCACAGACCCTTTGACCAAGGAAAAACAAGACCTGCCATCATCGCAGCAGTTTCATAAACAAACCAAGATAAGCTAATAACATCTGTACTGACGGTTGGGTTTGTTGCAATTATCCTTTAGCCTTGTGACACGTTCAGGGTTTGACCTTCCATACCATGTTGACTTGGTCATGGTTGAGCACCTCCAGACTGAAGTGATGTACATTGGTCTACTGTATTATAGTTGAAAAGTGATTAGGATTAATATTTAAATAATTTTTTGTACATAATTCTTTGCAATACAGCTGTACATGTCTTTTTACCCGCTGTTTTTATTCTCCTTTCACGACTGACTCTAGTTCTCAAACACATTAGTAACTAGTGCATGGTTACTCGAAATGTCACCTAACAACCTCTGCAATAAGTTATCAATGCTGGCCAATGCCTAGCACAGTAACACGATAAATCTGTTGTGCAGTATGCAGCCCAGCACTCAAGGACTTCTTGTTCACCCTAGTAATACATGACTAGGATGATGGTCTACTGTCAAGTTGTTCAAGAACACTGCTACCGAGGAACTATTATCAAGAACACAGGTAATAAACTAATTTCATTCAATATCACCGTTTTCTGCTTCCAAGCTGTTGAGATAACAACATGAAGAAAAGAGAAATGCGAGTACTGTATAGTGAAAGTTATCAAAAATATAACTTTTTACCCAAATTTTTTTTTTAACCCAAATATCATTGGGCACAAAATAAACATTTAAGCACTTATCCACAGCAGCACCCCATCTCTTCATAAGGCTAGTGCAGCTTATTGTATAATTATGAGCTTACTCGTTCAATAATTATGAGCATACTCGTTCTCTCGGTCTCATGATTGTTTCAATAATTTGTTTAAGATTAATTCATTGTACAGTACTGTACTGTATAAGAAACAGTGGAGTGCTGGCAGTTAAGCAATGTCTGAAAAACAGATTAGCAATCCCAAAAATTTATTCCCACTTGTGAATTTTAATATATTGTTGACAATAGTGTGGAAAATAAGCTCTGCTGCTGCAGATCTAATAAAATGGATCATTCGGAATTAAAAATGAAGTATAACTGTCTGTATTATATAGCAAGCTACCTGCTTATCACAATAAGAATTACCGTATTACAAAATTGAATGAAACAACCAATTTTGGCCTGTCCATAATAAGTCATTTTGGAAATTACACAAATAACGAGAGTTTTGATGCCCACAATATGCATCATTTAGACGTTCACATAAGCAAGTAATTATCAAAAGAAGGCACCAAACCGGGAAGGCTATGTAGCACCATTAAATGTGCGGGATAATCAGAGGGCGCTAAATATCACCCAAGGAAAAACGATAATTTCTCATAGAATGAAATTTGCTTCAAGAAAATATTGTTGCTTTTCCAATTTTGTCAGGCGTACACAGTAGCCAGAAGAGGTCAACGTGTACATTGAGACTAGAATCCCTGCAGTTTGTAATTCAGTAGCGAGGACTGGTTCAACTTGTATGGTTTTTATGTTCTTGCTTCACTTATTAGTTTACATTATGTATTTGTGTTAACGTATGTAAACTTAATTGACAAAAACAGTGATTGAGAACAGTAGTGCATACAGGCTTATGATTTAATATGTACACCTTCATAGCATGTGCTAGCTGTGACAGTTCGTTGCACAGCTCAAAGGAAATGTCTTACTGCTATTCTGAGGGGAAATGTTATCAAGGAATAAAGTGAAACACTGGCATTTAAAGCCAAATTAAGACACTATGATAACCACATGAAGATACTGTATTACAGTATAACCATATTTACATACTTGCTCCCGAGCTATGACTGATGGTTGCTGTCACCACCTCTGGCTCAATTACATTCCACTTACTTACCATCCCTCACTGTACACAAGTTGTTTTGTTCCTTCTATGATGTGCAATTAGTCTCCACCCATTTCTTCTGGTCCTATTTCCCATCAATCTGAAATGGCTATCCTTGTTCCACCATATCTAATCAGCTGAATATATATATATATATATTTTTTTTGAGATATATACAAGAGTTGTTACATTCTTGTACAGCCACTAATACTCGAAGTGTTTCGGGCAGGTCCCTGGAATACGATCCCCGCCGCGAAGAATCGTTGTTACAACAAAGTACTCATTTTACTGTTGAGTTAAACAGAGGCTACAGTTAGGATTTGCGCCCAGTAAATCCTCCCCGGCCAGGATACGAACCCATGACAAAGCGCTCGCGGAACGCTTTTATTAGTATACATTAGTATTTTATTTTAGTATACTATAGTATTCAATATTTAGTATACAGTGTTCATATCCTCTTTGGTCCCTCTCTTAAGTCATTCAATAATTTCCTTAACCTCTAAACAGCACAGCTACATAAAAGTGCATATAAGCACACATGACAAAAGTTAACAAATCAAATTGGAAAAAATCACATAAGACAACTGAAGCAGTAATTATCAAAAGAAGGCGCTGGAGCAGTGCGAGGGTTAGGGTTAACCTGTCTTTGAGCTTAGTTATCTCAGTTCTAGTATTAGCTCTTTGCAACTTCTGAGATTACCGTATTTATCTTATTGTGCAACAATGTTAGTCTTGAAGCATTTTTGTATTGTTCATACAGTAGTATCACTGTACTGCATGTACCTGTACTTACATTTGCTTGCCGAGGCTAATAACTAGGACTACCTTAGATGCCTAACCTACAAATCTGAAAATGAATTGACGACGGTTCAGTTCATCCTAGACCAGTGGCAAGTCTTATTTTTACAGTATTCTCTTAATTCTTACCTATCAGCTCTCTCTTACCTTCATATCTCACTTCCCTTTTAAATTGTCTGTTTCTACCACTTTCCATACCATGACTTGATAATGGTCCAGGATGGACCGAAACGTTGTCAATTCTTCAGATTTGTGGATTGGGTGCCTAATCTTCAGCCATGTTATTTTGAATTCTGCACAAGGAATACCTTTACCTCTTTCATCTCCAAAGGTAGAATAAAACATTTTCTCTAGTGTTTTTTCCCCATAATTTATTGTTCTTTATCCATTTTACCTTCCAGAACATTACAGTATATTTAAAAATCTAGTTTATACAATTAACAAAGATGTTCAATTATTTAGGGTAAAAAAATAAAGTACCTGTACTATAATAATAAAAAAGTAGCAATTCTCTAAATGGAAATTCTTGGCTTGCTAGGGTTGAGTCCAATCCCAATTAACCTGCCAGACAAAGGATGATACACTGTACTCATTCTGTGACTAAAATAATCCACAATTTATCAAACATTTAACAATTATAATTTGTAAAAAGTGGAGCACATTATCCCTGGTTGACATAACTCATTGTAAAGTCTAAACCTAACAATTTAAGTCATAATATTTACTGTACAAACCTTAAGAAATAATTTTCTACAAAAGATCACATACCTGTTGTTCTGGGTGAAAATCAACCACTTGTATCTGAATCGGTGGAATTGAAGCAACTTGTTCCAGAAGCATCAGATCATACATCTTTAGCTTTGCCTAAATCATGTGTCTGACAAGGATAGTTTACAGATTCATGCATACACTACTGTCTACAGAAAAATATTTTAACAAGTGAACATATAACAAATTATTAGGAATTAAAAAATAAACGGGGCCAAAATCTTGGGGGGGGGGGATTAGAATTCCAGCTCTAATGCAAGTAAAGTACTGTATATATAAAGTTGAAAATGCATGACTAATTTTAATTAGGACCGAGTAAGGATGGATAAATTGCTCAAGATCTCAAAAAGCTATAACAAATCTGGAAATACTGTAGTTCTAAAGAGAAACAAGAATAGGACTTCATTATGAATTCTGTACACACCTGTATTATAAAATCTGTTGAAGACTTAAGAAGACATAAATGAACACTGAGGTACAGTGTAAGAGTGAAACATGGGAGCAGGCAGTGAGGTGATAAGAGGATAATGATAAATGGGGGATGAAATATTCAATACAGTACTTACTTTTTACATGGAACAAATGCTGCAGAAAACTAATATAAGGTAATTAGATATGGTATACTGTACAAAATAGGCCTAGGTACCCTGGCTTGGGCACTTAAGTTAATGGAACCATATATGGGAATGATTACCTTTTGCAGGTGTCTTACATCCAACCCAAGTCACACACAAACGTACCATCTGGCAGGTGAAATCCTGCAAGAGTCAAATAGTAAAGATCTGGGAGTTGATATCACATGGAACCTGTCCTCAGAAGCCCATATCAAAAGGATACCATCAATGGCATATGCTAGATTGGCAACATAAGAACTGCTTTTAGAAACTTGTGCAAGGAATCGTTCAGGGCATTGTATACCACTTATGTCAGACCAATCTTGGAGCATGCAGCTCTAGCCTGGGATCCATACCTAGTTAAACCATGACAAAAAAAGTTAGAGAAAATTCAGAGGTATGCCACCAAAATAACGGTTTCAAGCTCAAGCTGTGGGGTCTGACGGTTGAGCATACAGCGTTCGGGGTTCATAGTCCAAAGGGTCTGGGTTCAATGCCCGGCAGAGGCGGAAACAAATGGGCAGTTTCTTTCACCCTGATGCTCCTGTTCATCTAGCAGTAAATAGGTACCTGGGAGTTAAGACAGCTGTTATGGGCTGCTTCATGGGAGATGTATGTGTGAAAATTAGGTTTAAGGACTTGCCCAAAACGCTATGCATGCTAGTGGCTGTACAAGAACATAAGAACTCTTGTACATATATAAATGAATAAATAAATAACAACGAAGGACAAATCAGATGCTTTTCCACCTACAGGGTTATAAATCAATGGAACCGCCTACCTGCCCAAGTCATAAATGCCAAAATACGGATGAATTTTAAGATCCAGCTCGACAAAATCAACAAGACAAATGGATGGACGTTTGACAAGCCGTCAGATTCCTGTCCCCGTCGAGGCCAGTAGCGACAGTGGTCCCCCTCGGGGAAATTCAGATAATGTTCACCATTAGTGTGGTAGAAGAGGCACCTTACCTCACACGTCAAGACCTGCCCCGGGGTCAGGCTGGGCTCAACCATCACCGCTGGCCCGGAAATTTACTCTCATCCAGGTTATATTACACTTCAGCTCTGCAGCTTTAATATTAAAATATAAATATTAGTACAAGGCATCCATATGTAAACTGGAGTCACAGACATACTACACATAACAGCATAGTCCTTAAAGTGCTGTGCTCCTCTATCGTTCCACAACACAATATGATGCAAAATTCCAATAAAAACGTGCGAGTACCGTGGGAATTGTGAGAGGTGAGTGAGTGAGTGAGTGAGTGAGGTAGATGAGGGTGGTGAGTGAGCGAGGAGTGTGAGGAGTGTGGCGGCCATCATGGCCTCCATCACAGGCAGCGGGAACACTCACTCCTCTACCTCTACCACGGCCACAACACCCACAACCACACCTCTACCTGCCTCCTCCTAATTTTCCGAGTCATTGTAGCAGGTAGAGTGGTTGAGGCGAGTGTGGGGTGGAGTGTGAGGTGCGGTGACCCACTACCTGTGCCCGAGGAGGTGCGCACACAG
The DNA here is from genome assembly GCF_040958095.1 of Procambarus clarkii. Lineage (NCBI taxonomy): Eukaryota > Metazoa > Arthropoda > Malacostraca > Decapoda > Cambaridae > Procambarus > Procambarus clarkii. Next base: position 11,893,281 of record NC_091240.1, on the reverse strand, counting down.
CTGCTGGCTTGTTTTACCTTGGCCAGGAAGAAAGGTACACTGTCATTGTTTTATCGCCTGGATATGAAGGTTGTGGCAGAATGTGTGTAAGTGGCGGTGCCGTGACGGGGGAATGAGTGTGAAGGGCGAGTGAGAGAGGAGCGAGGCGCGGGAGGCCCACCAGCTGGTCCTCCAACACTGCCCCAACACCACCTCTAGTGTCCTCCCTGTGTCGCCTCACCACCAAGCTGTGTCCTGTCTCCAACACCCACACCAAGAGCCTGGGCCACCAACGGTGAGTCTCTGGGGGCTCCTCAACCCCCTCCCGTGGCTCCACCAGCCCTACACCAACCTCCTCCAACAGTTCCAACACTCCCGCACTCAATTGATTTACGCCATCACATTTCAAAGAATAGGTATTTTCATTATCCAGGAAGTATTCCTGTAATAACATTGTACAAGTTGGGTTTACTTGAGTATGTAAGAGAAGGCGGACACATAGGGTTGATAGTGGCCCTGGGGCCCACTGGGGGCCCAGGGCCACCCCTGCCCCCACACATGTAATTAAATCAATCTTATGGCTATTTCCATAGGCTGCAAAATAATGCCTTGTTTAGTATTCAAGTTCTATTATTGTTGGAATTAAGGGAGACGGGTACTGCACATCTGTATGAAACTCTTCCATGTTGTTCTATGATATAACCCAATTTGCCATCACAAGTAGAATTTGTTGGAAAGAGTTTGACCATGTGGGTATATTACTTTCTCATGACTGCAGTTGCAAGCAATGTCACCACGTTGCTTGTCGCAGGCAGCTTACTAAACGATACAGTATCTAGATATGGCGATTACCAGAGCATGGGTACAAGACCCGGGTACACAAACTAAATAGAACCCCTCTGTGGACGATGGTCCTCAGACAGGTGTTCACTGTGCTTGAGGTTCACTTTGGTCGCGAGACTTCCCTCGGTGCAAACAAAGCACTGTATAGGATTCTCTCGGGTCCTCGTCACAAATTATTGATTAGGCTTAATAGGCATCTGATTTTTTTTTAATTGGCCTCTGAAGCTATTGTATGGCTTTCCCTCCACCTGGTGCTGGGTCTGTAGCCGAGGTGCTTGGTCAGCACTTGAAATAATTTGTCTACACAAAAATGTCTGAGGCCTATCTTTATCATTGAAAGAAAGTGTTCTATCTAGATAGAACACTTTCCATAATACTTTCCAGGTACATTCATACATGAATGACTCTTCCTATTAAAAGCTTAACGCATCCTACACAGATAATTGTATTCAAAATGAGTGGACAAGTGCATCCATGTATCTTGTTTGTTGTAGCATTGGAGTCCAGGGTCTTTTATGTCAAACAAAATGTTATCATTATAATGGCTGCACTTGTACATTTAATTTAGCTTCAAAATTGGGGTATTGCAAGTTATGTGTGACTATTTTCAGTAAGGAAATTGCACTAAATTGCATTTTGTTTAAAACGTCTTTGGTTAAACTACTATGAATCAATACGAGTGCTTAAGTTCATGTGTGTGTTTTCTTATTTAGTTGTATCTTCATTTTTAAAGGGAAAAGAAGGCATTTGAAGGGTTAACATGTGTAACATTTATTGCAGACAATATGTCGGGTCAACGTGGGGGCTTGGGAGGAGGAAGCAGTAGTGGGGGGAGTACCAGTGGTAGCAGTAGCAACAGCACTGGTACTAGCAGTAATCCCCATGGGTTAAAACAAATTGACCTTGATCAAATATGGGGTGATCTTAGACAAGGCATTGAACAGGTAAGAACATTTAAGGAAAACTGTCTTAAATAATTTGCTATTGTCTCTCTCCCAAAAGAAATGTTTATTCCTGCTATAATAATGCCATTAAGTTGCAAATTACTCTTGTAGGTTATAATTTTTTGTCTAAAAAATTAAAATATGTAGTTCAATATATGATATATTAAGTACTACTTGGATTTACATTATTATTACTTTTCTTCAGGTGTACAATAGTCAAGAAATGTCAAGACCTCGCTACATGCAACTCTATACACATGTGTATAATTACTGCACCTCGGTAAGTATTCTCAGAGGCTGCAAATTCTTTACTGAATGAAGAAGTCAATACTGTACAAGCACACAATATGCTCTGTGTATGGGAAAGTGTGTTAAGATCATATAATTGAAAACTATTATTCATATCATATAGTTTTGGCATTTATAAAAGTCCTGTACTGTGTATATACTTAGTTTTATTAACAGAAATGACTAAACATGCTTCCTGCACAGCCCAGAGTTTAAAGATGCAAACCCTTTTCATGTTGGTTTCTTTTTTTTTCAGCCAGATTCAATACAAAAATTATAACAAGACAAACTAAAATTTTGTATCAATTAAAGTTGGAACTGTAGCTAACAAAAAAATATGCAATGCCATATTCCAGCTGCTTTGTATATTATTTAGAGTGCAGTAAAGCATAGTCTTAACCAGGAAGAGGGAAGTTAATTATGAGAGCTTTCAAAACCAGGTATTCTATACCAATGACATTCAAAGTACTTGTTCCTTCTCATCTAGGATAATGTGTGCTGATATCTTCTTTTAAGGTTGGCAAGATAACAGTTGCAAAATGTTTTATACAAAGTTCACTTATTCATTGTTGATTCTACAGGTGCACCAACAGTCTACTAAGGCTGGGAGTAGTGGCAGTGGGCCACGGGCCAAAAAAAGCACAGCTACAGGTGGCGGTGCTCAATTTGTTGGTCTAGAACTTTATAAACGCCTTAAAGACTTCCTTAAGACATATCTTCTTACACTTATGAAGGTAAGCTTCAATAGATTTGTGAATAGTATAAATTGATATGTTTTGAATAATTGCATGTCTTAGTGTTAAGCCCAGGGGCCCAAATTTTATAAAACTGTATACAGTATATTGTACAGTAATTTTATTCAGAAAAAATAAAGCAATGATTTCCTAAATGGTATGCTATGGGAGCCTAAAGAGTGTGTTTCATAGATTCATTCATTACTTTTGTCTTTGATAAAATAAAAATAAAATCAAGGGCACTTTCACAGCTGTTATAGCACACCCTGTAGGAATAACTTCAATCTAAAATAATGATATATAAACTTGAGAATCAGTATTAGCCTTGTTATAGGATTTAAACTTTATTGGAGATAGTTTGTAATAATACTTGATTGAGATTATTTTTTTCCATACAGAGTAATTCAAAACTGAATTGTTTATCATATGCTCCTCACAACCAGATAATACAAAAATTCCAATAAAATAAAAGAAGTTTAATTTACAAATCCTTAATCTGCTGTACATTTTTCATTAAGCTGGAGTTTCTTTAAACAGGATGGAGTAGATCTGATGGATGAAGAAGTTCTGAGGTTCTATACTAGACAATGGGAAGAATATCAGTTTTCTAGTAAAGTAAGTGATATTTTACTATTTTTGTTTATTGTTAAAAATAAAATTTGGGAACATCAGCTGGTAGCAAAAGTTTATTATTTAGAATTGACTGGATGAAAAAAGCTCTGAAATAAACTAAAGTTTTATTCAGTCTTTTCAACCTGGTCTTCTCAATTCTCGGCTAAAAATGTTTCAATTTAATTGTTTAATCTCCTTAGTCATTGGTAGTTAAGCACGGGAATCTTGCCATAAATTGCTGCTACCCACGTAAAGTCTCCATCTGATGACTTTTTATGAGAAGTGTTCCTGAAAACACAATCTGTAAATGAGATTAAATGTTAGTAGATATACATACACATATTCATGATTATTATACTGTAGAAGCTCGCTAATCCGGAATCCGACTGTCCAGAAAACAGCCTAATCCGGCCAGATGACTTTATCTCCCCATCCGGCCAAAATGTCCATGGAAGTCAGGCTAGCCGATGTTTGGCCGGATAAAAAATCTGAACCGGTTAACTTGCTGCTGATGTTACCCAATCCGGACAGTCAGCCAGACAAGCAGCGAATTGTCTGGATCAGAAAGCCAGACGTCGTGCCGTTAATGACATATGGCTGTGGCTCTAGGCGCGTGGTGTATGAGGGGGTGGGGGTGGGTGGGTAGTGTCGGGGGAGAGGGGGGGAGCATTGGGAGGGACCACTTGGGGGATGTGGAGGAACATATACACTATAGTACAGTACAGGAATTACCATTAATTTTAGAACAAGTCATCACAGTCAAAAGCAAAAGAAATGCTGATATAACAACAAATATACAGGTTTCCTAAAAACAATTTGCACAGGCTGAAATTTGCTTAAAAAAAAAATACAGAAGTTTTTTTTTCCGCCTAGTGGCCTACGTAACGTGCCTGCCCCAAGTGGACCTGTCCCGTCCAGGCCTGGTCAAGCCAAACAGCCCATGTGCTCCTGTTCCTCATGTTATACCACAGTGCCATGCCATTAGTGAAATATTTTTTTAAATAGCTTTTTTGTTTTCATAGTAACTTTGAAAATTTTTGGCCAAGACTGTCTGGTAGCAGCATCGGTCATTCTGGAGGTGTTAAGAGGAAGGAGGAGGTGTTAAGAGGAAGAAGGTTACCCTAACAATTAAAGACAAGATACATGTTATACAACTTAGTGAAAGTGGTTGTAATACTATAATAAAATTGGTAAATTGACTTGCTTTTAATTAAGCTGAAGATTGTCATCCTCTGCAGCGCTTGTTTTATATTGTTCAGTACTGTATACAGGGTACATACAGTATGTACACTTATTTTCAGGTATTCACTTCACACAACAGCTGGCTTACTACTAATTCACATTAGTTCTAATTCTAATTCACAATTGAAAATTATTTCTACTGTATATTTACACTGTACAGTATCTTTTTGTCAAGGCTAAACACTTGGAATACTGTACTCTATCAACACTTTTTACACTAATTCATATGCCTTTCAATCATATTTTATATCGTTATCGGATGCTCCACGACTTGTCAATGGGAATTCGGCATCGGCGGGTGCAGCATGGCTTCTAGAGCATTCGTTGCCGGCAAGTGCAGCATGGCTTGTAGAGCACTTGTTGCCAGCTGATGCTGCATGACTTGTTGAATTCCCAGCGGGTGCAGCATGGCTTGTAGACGAAGATTTTTCCCGAACCGTTGAATTCACGAATTTATCTATTTTTGTCTGAATCTGATTTTCTCTGGTTAATATTCTGAGACATTGCTCTCAGCCGTGAGAGTTCACAGTAAAAAATGCGGACATATGGCCCGGCACAGTACATTCTAGGTCCGTGGGAAAAAAAGAAACCTAGTGCCTATACTATAAAAGGTATTTAATAAGAAAGCAAAGAATTTTGCTTAATAACATTTGTTTCAAAATATTTTATTAATAATAATTTAGAATTGTCTTCATTAAACTGAATCATTTTAAAAGAAAGTTAAGATTTAATATACGACTGGACGATTGAGGTCGGTGGCCTGGTCACCATGTGAGAGGCTGCCGATGCCAAAACAAACCCAATACCGACCATCGGTAATATCAACCGCCAGACCGGTATATGAGGCACCAGATACCAGTCTCCCAAACCGGTCGTTATTACTGGCAGATCGGTATAAAGAGACCGTTAAATTGATACTTTTGGACTTCCATGGTGAAAAAGTACGTTAATCCAGAAAATGTGATAATCTGGCCGAGAGTCCTTCCCATATAGTCCGGATTAGCGAGCTGATACAGTAGTTGTTTTCTTTCAGTTGGGTGAACCTTTGTAAACTTTCCGTTTTAGGTTTTGAATGGTGTTTGTGCGTACTTGAATCGGCATTGGGTGAAGCGTGAATGCGATGAGGGCCATAAAGGTATCTATGAAATTTATCAACTAGCCCTTGTCACTTGGCGGGACCATCTATTTCAGCCGTTAAATAAACAAGTAAGTTGGGAATACTGTATTTAATTAAAATAAATTGGATTATTATTTAATCTTCCTAGAAGTAATTGTTACAATGAAACTTTTAAGTGTTTATGCTCTTGAATAATAGTAGTCCTACAATTATCTGTTTTTATTAGTGTTTAATCATGCCTAATTGTATTACAGGTTACAAATGCCGTGTTAAAATTAATTGAACGTGAAAGAAATGGTGAAACTATCAACACGCGGCTAGTTTCTGGTGTGATGAATTGCTATGTTGAACTAGGTAAGTCTTCAAGATATTCATTAACCGAGGCATTAGTTTGTTTAACCGTGGTTAATGTTGGAAGTGTGTACTTGATGAGAAGCACTGCTTAGTTTGAAAAGTTGAACCAAGTTCTTAAACATCTTTAATTTCATATACCCATATTACTATACTGTACCTTGACAATTCCTACTTTTACTTTTTCAAATGTTTAAGTGTAGTACAGAAGGTATGACTCCGAGCAATGAGCTTAATTTCCATTTTCTTTATTTATAATATATATATTATCTCAACCATTGTCAATTTTTGTTGGGAAATTTATTATTGATAAAGTGTGAACTTGATTAAACTATGAGGCATCATATATTTGTCAGCGATTTTGTTTGGTTCGTTAGGTCCCTGTCAGCTTCCTAAGTCAAGTTTTTGCATACTTTATAAATATATGGACATGGCACTAAAATTCCTTTGTGCATAGATGAGCCACAATGACTGTTGCTGCCTTAGCTTATTTACAACCCCAAACTCTTTAACTTCTCCACAGTGTTCTCATTACAGCACTCTTACCATTGCACTGCTAGTACTAAATAAGCACTTTCTTTGTATTCTGCAATTGGTTACCCTAACTCACACCCCATATGTAACACTAGCATAGGGATACAGTACCATTCTTGATTAGCTGGGGTTAAAACATCTTGTCTAATAATTGACTTGAGTATGAAAGATTTTTCCTTAAAGGATTTAAATAGTATGAATGCTTTATACTTAACTAGCTTTATACTTGCTTTACTTGCTTTATACTACACTTGCTTTACAGTATTTCCTTTTTTTTTAGGTTTAAATGAAGATGAGCCTAGTGCAAGAGGTCAAAACTTGTCTGTATATAGAGAATCATTTGAAAACACTTTCCTAGAGGACACGGAACGTTTCTACACCCGCGAAAGCACAGAGTTCCTTAGAAACAATCCTGTCACAGAATATATGAAAAAGGTAAGATTTTATAATTTGGCATATTACAATTTAGCTTTCATTCTTTTGGAGCTTGTGGCTTCTGCCTCAATTTCCTTACCTCTTGTAGGGATATATTTTCTGGCTATATATCTTACTCGTCTCTCACCAGCAACACACACACACACACACACACATCGTTAGAGATAATTGAGGACATGCAAAAGAAGTATGAAGAAAAAGTGCTTAAATTAGAAGAGGACAATGGAGCTCTTTGGAGTGAGCTTTGCACTCTAAAAGGGAGTATGCTTCAACAAGGTAAGATTATTACTGCATTAACAGACAAGGTAACAAATCAGGAGGAGCAAATCAAGGAACTAGTGAAAGAAAATGAGGCATGGAAAGTGAAGTGTGGTGACTTTGAAGAAATAAACAAGAAGATAGACTCATATGGTGAACAACTCCAAGCAAGCCTAAGGGCTAACATAGAGTTAGGTAAGGATCTCCAACTGGAAACTTCACTGACAACTCACATAGAGGAGGTGAATAAAGAACTAGAAAAGTATAAAGAAGAAATAAAAGCGACATATGCTCAAGTTGTAAAAGAGAAAGAGACTATCAAAGAAGTGTGTTCGGAAGTCAAAACCAGAAATGACCAACAAGAAGCAGAAATTAGGCAAGCAATTAGGAAAGAACTGGTTACCAACAGTAAACTGGTACAAAACACTGCAGATAGAACTAAGTCCAAAATCATTTTTGGATGTTTAGAGAAGGAAATTTCATCTAGGGTGGACCGAGCGGCAGAAGAGATGAAAATCATAGAGAAAATAGTAGGTTTAGGAGAAGGCTCAAAGGAAAATGTCAGTGATTTTAGAAGAATAGGAAAATATGAGAAAGAAAAGAACCGCCCCTTAAGGGTGACCTTTAATGGAGTGAAAAACATGATGGAAGTGCTAAGAAATGCCAGGAAACTGCAGAGTGATGAGGTTGGCAAATCTTGGTCAATAAGACAAGACCTCTCCAAGGAAGACAGAGAAAAGCTGAAAATGAACTTAATTGAGGCAAAACGGCTAAATGGGGATAGAAATGAAGAAGACAGAAATTCTTTTTTTTTACAAAGTGACAGGGACTGGAAAGCTTGTGAAATGGTACATAAAAACAAAGCAACAAGATCAGTAGTGGAAGGGGGAGTAAAGAGCAAAGGAAAAGGGAACATGTTCCTGAAAATTGTATATACCAACATAGATGGAGTGAGGTCAAAAACTTTGGAGTTGCAAGATATAATCCAGCTTAGGGTCCCAGATATTGTTGCATTATCAGAAACGAAACTTGAAGGAAATATAATAAATGAAGTCATATTCCCAAGAGGCTACTCAGTTTGGAGACGTGACAGGAAAACTAGGAAGGGAGGAGGAGTGGCTGTACTGGTGAAAAAACACCTGAAGGTAAAAGAGTTAATATTTGAAAACCCTCGAGATATTGACATAATGGCATTGCAGGTCTGGAATCAGGATAACCTGATAATTGTAAATACCTACAGCCCACCAGCAAGCAACACGTGGACAAAGGAAGAACTGGATGACAAACGAGAGGGCCTCATAATGGTCATGAGAGATATTATTGTACAAGCAGATAAAGATAAATCACGACTGTTGATACTGGGGGACTTCAACTTTAGAGCAATAGACTGGGAGGCCTATGAAGCAAGAACGGAGGACTTTTGGACATGCAGATTTGTGAACCTCATTCTGGAGACATTCTTGTATCAACACATAAAGCAAGCCACAAGAATGAGGGAAGGAGATATACCGTCAGTACTGGATCTAGTATTCACCAGGAAAGAAGAAGAGATTTTTGACATCCAGTACCTTCCTCCCTTGGGAAAGAGTGATCACGTCCTGTTAGACATTAAATATGCTTTAAGATATCATCTAGAAGAAAATGGGGACATTGAAACAGTTGATAAACTCGATTTAAAGAGAGGCAACTATGGGGAACTTCGAAATTTTTTTAATGAGTGTAATTGGACAGAATTGTTGCTAGGCAGGGAAGTAAATGAAATGTATGCCAAATTTTTAAAACTATACGAGGAAGGCACACAAACATTCATACCAAAACAGAGATGCAGGACCAGAAAACAGGATTGGTTCGACAGAAATTGTGAGAGGGCAAGAGACCAAAAGACACAAAAATGGAATCGGTATAGGAAGAGGCCAAACCCCCAAACATACCAGCGATACAAAGATGCGAGAAACAATTATACAGCAGTAAGGAGAGAGGCAGAAAGAAATTTTGAAAAAGGGATAGCAGATAAATGTAAAACAGAACCGGGCCTATTCTACAAATTCATAAACAACAAATTGCAGGTAAAGGATAATATCCAGAGGTTGGAAATGGGAAACAGATTCACGGAAAATGAAAAGGAAATGTGTGAAACATTAAATGAAAAGTTCCAAAGTGTGTTTGTACAAAATGAAATCTTCAGAGAACCAGACACAATAAGAATTCCAGAGAACAACATAGAGCGGATAGAGGTGTCTAGAGATGAAGTGGAAAATATGCTAAAGGAGCTCGGGAGGAACAAAGCAGCTGGCCCAGATGGCGTTTCACCATGGGTTCTGAGAGAATGTGCATCTGAGCTCAGCATTCCACTTCACCTGATCTTTCAGGCATCCCTGTGTACAGGAATCGTAGCAGACGTGTGGAAACAGGCTAACATAGTTCCAATCTACAAAAGTGGCAGCAGGGAAGACCCCCTCAATTATAGACCTGTATCATTGACAAGTGTAATAGTGAAAGTATTGGAAAAGCTAATCAAAACTAAATGGGTAGAACACCTGGAGAGAAATGATATAATATCAGACAGACAGTATGGTTTTCGATCAGGAAGATCCTGTGTATCGAATTTACTCAGTTTCTATGATCGGGCCACAGAGATATTACAGGAAAGAGATGGCTGGGTTGACTGCATCTATCTGGACCTAAAAAAGGCTTTCGACAGAGTTCCACATAAGAGGTTGTTCTGGAAACTGGAAAATATTGGAGGGGTGACAGGTAAGCTTCTATCATGGATGAAAAATTTTCTGACTGATAGAAAAATGAGGGCAGTAATCAGAGGCAATGTATCGGAATGGAGAAATGTCACAAGTGGAGTACCACAGGGTTCAGTTCTTGCACCAGTGATGTTTATTGTGTACATAAATGATCTACCAGTTGGTATACAGAATTATATGAACATGTTTGCTGATGATGCTAAGATAATAGGAAGGATAAGAAATTTAGATGATTGTCATGCCCTTCAAGAAGACCTGGACAAAATAAGTATATGGAGCACCACTTGGCAAATGGAATTTAATGTTAATAAATGTCATGTTATGGAATGTGGAATAGGAGAACATAGACCCCACACAACCTATATATTATGTGAGAAATCTTTAAAGAATTCTGATAAAGAAAGAGATCTAGGAGTGGTTCTAGATAGAAAACTATCACCTGAGGACCACATTAAGAATATTGTGCAAGGAGCCTATGCAATGCTTTCTAACTTCAGAATTGCATTTAAATACATGGATGGCGATATACTAAAGAAATTGTTCATGACTTTTGTTAGGCCAAAGCTAGAATATGCAGCTGTTGTGTGGTGCCCATATCTTAAGAAGCACATCAACAAACTGGAAAAGGTGCAAAGACATGCTACTAAGTGGCTCCCAGAACTGAAGGGCAAGAGCTACGAGGAGAGGTTAGAAGCATTAAATATGCCAAAACTAGAAGACAGAAGAAAAAGAGGTGATATGATCACTACGTACAAAATAGTAACAGGAATTGATAAAATCGACAGGGAAGTCTTCCTGAGACCTGGAACTTCAAGAACAAGAGGCCATAGATTTAAACTAGCTAAACACAGATGCCGAAGAAATATAAGAAAATTCACCTTCGCAAATAAGAGTGGTAGACGGTTGGAACAAGTTAAGTGAGAAGGTGGTGGAGGCCAAGACCGTCAGTAGTTTCAAAGCGTTATGACAAAGAGTGCTGGGAAGACGGGACACCACGAGCGTAGCTCTCATCCTGTAACTACACTTAGGTAATTACACTTAGGTAATTACACACAATCCACCTTTCAGGCATTCAAATTATTCCCTTATGCTTCTAACATTATCTTATCTTAATACTCTCCTTTTATTTTTTTTTCCCTGCCAGACATTTGGTGCAAGTAATTACCTTTAAAATTTTATGGAATTTTTCCCAGCTCCTCATTCATAGTTTTATATAATTGTCATGGCCCATAAATTCTTTAATTTTGTATTTTTGTCTGCCACTTTTCCACTCTAAATACAATATCCACTCCATTTAATGACCTCTACTGTATGTGGTTATACCTTACTCCCTAAGTCAAAAGTTGTTAAATTAAATGTCTAATATTTCAAGTAATTCTTGGGCCCCAAAATACTTTGTAATAAAAATATCATAACCCTGTCCCCATACACCTACCCACTCATCTCTCTCATCCACCAACCTAGGAAAATTTTTCCATTCATGTGCACACACAGATACTCGTCTCCTCCCACATGCAACTACAGAAGACTGGTACATTACTACACCCACTTAAAAAAAAAAAAAATTATTAAAAGCATTGGCCTATCAAAGGTGAATTTGTGCCACAATAAACTCAATAGTGGCTGCCTGTTGACATAGTGCCAGGCTTGGTAAATTCAATTGCAACCGTAATCCATCCTTTACTGGGTGATCATTGTAAATTGATGTCCAAATTCTGGCCCCAAACCTGGCTGATCAATCCAGGAGGATGCTAAATCAGAGGTCCTTGCATTGGGTGTATACTCTGCTAGTTTTTACAGTACAACAGTGAATACTTTCCCAAGTAGCTTATTCCATTAAATGTCTCATAGGTATTTTGAGATTTATCTTCATGATCACTGCCAACTCTCTTATACTGTACTTTTAAACTCAACTTCTATACACTATATTGTCACCACCTAGTTCTTTGTGAATCATCAGCATCCAAACATTATTCACTCATGAACAAATCCAAAATGGCCGTGACGATTCTTGTGGATTTGTTCATTTGATGCATCACGTTAGTGTGATCTCTGTGTGTGATTATTCACTCATATTTTTCACAATTTTTTCTTATGAACAGACAGTTGTCCAGATATTAACTACTTTTACATCATATACACACTTTAACCCATGATTGAGACTTGTAAAGTGTTTGGAAAAGTTACATACACTTGACCACCTAGTATCCAATACCCAGTATCAAATGGATATTTGAAAGACTTTATAACAAACCAAAATTTAGTATATGGGGATGAGTTGTAGTACATTAGTAAATGTTTGTGTGGATACTTACCTCAGTGCACCAGAAATTTAATGTTTCCTTGGTTGGCTGATGGGACATGTGATATATGTACAATTGGTGGCATGATCCCTTTTGACAATGATGCACCTTTTTTTCCACCAAAGGTGTGTACTGCATATCTGAAATATATCATTTTATCTAAGTTGTTTAATTATGAAGGTTCTGTAGTGTACATACTGTTTATCCTATTATTTTCTCTGAAAATTCCTGCACTTTAAGAGAATTCCTTGTGTAGAGTCTTCTCTATTTCAGTTTGCATTATATTTTAACAGGCTGAGACAAGACTTCTAGAAGAGCAGCGAAGAGTTCAAGTATACCTCCACGAGACTACATTAGAGAAGCTGGGAAAAACCTGTGAGAAGGTCCTCATTGAGAAGCATCTTGAAATATTCCATAACGAGTTCCAGCATCTTCTCAATGATGATAAAAACGAAGATCTTGCTAGAATGTATCAACTTGTCTCAAGGTATGCTGTTAACCTTCTTACTTTCACAAGGTGAAACATGAGTGGCACTGTATGACGTTGTTTAGAAAGCTCTGAAATAAATTTGTGATAGAAAAACCACATTATTTAATATTTATAAAAAAATTATCTTTATTCATTCATAATCATTCACTTTCTTGAAAGATATGTTCCAAGATAAAGGGGAAATAATTTAGTAACAAAAAACAAAACAAAACTGAAATGCACACAGATGCAGGCTGTGCAGGCTTCAGAGCATACATCTTTTCATAAATATTCACCCAGGTAAAAATATCAGACGTTTGCTTGGTGAGTGTATAGGCCAGTTAGTGCTTTGCTGCCAGCCGATCAAGGTGTTAAGAAAGCCTTTATTACACTACAGCTTTACTATAGTAATGTACAATAGATCTTGTAGCCAATACATCTCGATAATGTTTTAATGTAGAGAGTGGAGGGCAAGTCGGTGTATTCAGAAACTGCTTACAGATGAGGGAATGGAGAATGAGGTCTAGTTTGATATGCTATCTTGACATTTGTCAATATAATGATGATCTGTCTGGGCACTATGGAAGAATATTGGTCTATTGAATCCCTTGGATGATATTTCAGCTTGTAGGTCAATACCAGGTTGATCTATTTCCTTTATAGTGGTTACCTTTTTGTTAGGATTTCTCCAGTAAGTCCAGTGTTACAATTTACAAAGATTTTTAATTTAAATATACAGTAGTATTACCTGATTCATATATTTTTATCAACACAATCAGGATATTTTTGCCACTTATTCAAATTATGCGACTCCAAACTGGCATTACCTGTTTAGATTCTCTTGTAATCCTTAGATTAATGCAAGGATGAATTTTAACTATTTTAGTTTTCTGGGGAATGATTTTTAGGCTGGAGGTGGGATCCTTTTGCTATACAAAGGCCATATTTTACCTAAATGAAGATTTCATTAGGCTGCAGATTGTATCATGTGCTGTATACATTCAAATATGTCAAAAACAAACTTACATGATGAGTGGATGTCATTGGAGTTTGTACCATGCTAGTGGCAATTGTCTTGTAAAGGTGCTTACCTATTTATAGGAAGTGAAGTATACTGTAAATATATAAAATTCATTACAGAATACCAGATGGTTTGCGTGAGTTGCGGACATTATTGGAGCAGCATATTACTAACCAGGGCCTGGCAGCTATTGACCGCTGTGGCGACTCTGCTGTTAATGTAAGGAAGGGCCATTTCATGCATTTATTTGATATATGTATATTTTTTTATTTTATCTATTTCTATAATATATACTGTATAATTTGTTATTGTTTTTGGTTAAGGACTTCAAGAAAATATCCTTTACTATAGATTATTTTAGCTTATAATTGCAACAGTAAATACCCTGATATCAGATCATGTATTACCTGGAAAGATCTGTTATCCATTTTATTCACAATTTACATCACCTTATTATCCTTTTTAGCCTCTCTTGATTTTAATGTGACATGGCAAATTGTCAGTGTCTAGAAAAAGGTATATCAAATATCTTGTATAATATTTCACTGGGTCTTCTGGTCTTAAAATTACTGTGAAGACCTGGTATTGATTTGTCAGACAGAAATTGATATTTCATATTAGCAACAAAACCACAGATTGCTTATCCCAAATCCAATTTTTTTGTAACATAAATTATGTTCTCATTTCTTGGTCATTATTTAAGAGGAAGAAAGGGTTAGCATGGATGATGTGAAGTGCAAGTGGGAAATTTTTTTGAAGTGCCCCGGGGCTCTCTCGGTATCTATGTTGTTACCATTAAGTATGTGACAATTAAGACATGATTGAAGAGAAACATTGGTAAGGTAAGGTAATTATCAAGAGAAAGCACTAAGCCATTAGAACTATATAGCACTTGGAAGGGGCCAGGATAAGGATTTGGGATGGGATGGGGGAAGAAATAATGCCTAACCACTTGGACGGACTGGAATTGAATGCAGACCTGCATGAAGGTGAACCGTCGCTCTAACGTGCACCTTAAGTGGGAAAAATTAAAAAAGAAAGTACAGAAAAAATAAAGCAAGCTCAAAATTGCTACAAGATAATTTAGATGAAAGTTTGGTAGCCTAATGACAAAAGTAGACATTTTTATGGTTCTCGGATATCAGCTGGACAAAGTTCTAAAAGTGCTAAATCTGAATGCAAACAAGAGCTGGCATGGAGGTCCTCCCCGGAAGGGTCGTGCCAGGGCATGGTTTTCCTTCAGTCGTCATAAGCCAGTAGTACCAGATTCAGGGTCTGGAGCCGTCGGTGTCTCTTAGCGTTGGTTGGGCTCTCGTAGGGGTCATGGGCTCTTTCGCGGGTTGTCCCGTTGACGGGGCGATAGGGGGGGAGGCTTGTGCTGTTTGCTCTCGCCTAGTACCACGATTCATGGGCATTTCAGGTCATTTCCTCCGGCCTGCAGTGGTGTTGGGTCGCTCCTCCTCCTTTGGGGGGATCGGAGCTGGCAGGGCAGGCCTATTCTCCTGTGCTTTGTCAGGTCATCCTGGAGTGGGTTTGCTTGGGTGTGGTCGAAACGACAACGTCCCTTGGGGGATTCCCGCCTTTTTTCAGTTCCGAAATGGGACTGCGGATCTGGGATTCATACTGGACTTGTCTAGTCTGAATCCCTGGATCTTTTGCCTCTCCTTTCGGGTGACACCCTGTCTCAGGTCCAGATGCTTTTGGCGCTGGGTGCCTGGATGGTGTGTCTGGACCTCCGGGACGCATATTGGTTTTATAATTTCATTGTACACGTCCCGATTCATCCGGGGTTCAGTGACTGGCTCGGTTTTGTCGTGGGGCGACAAACTTACCACTTTCGATGCCTTCCATTCGGCTTGAATCTGGCATCTCGAGTGTTCACACGTTTTACTGGGTCGTGGTGACCTGTTTGCTTCTGTTAGGGGTTCGGGTTCTGGCTTACCTCGACGACTGGCTGGTGTCGGCTCCCAGCCAGTTCGAGTGTCTGCTCACCAGGGATTTGTTTCTTTCTCGGCTCGCCGGGTTCAGGTTCATGGTAAACTGGAGGAAGTCCCTTTTGGTTCCCTCTCAGGGAACCAAAAGGGATCCCTGAGAGGGTACTTGTTTCCTTGGTTTGGATTGGGGAGTTCTGTTGCTAGTTTGGCTTTCAGTTTGCAAATTATTTCATCAGCAGTAGTTTGTTTTGGAATTCCTACCTTTCTGGGTGCCTGACCTGGTAGATGAGACAAAGACTGCTTCCAATTACACGGGATATCTTTAGGTCATTGCTCCTCGTGCCTCTCTTGAGGGGGCCAGGTTCTGGCTCTGGTCCCCGGTAGGCCTAGATCTCCACCAAGCAAATATTGTGACAGCCAGAAAAATGATAGGATGGATTACGAGAACTTTCAAATCCAGGGATCCCATCACGATGGTTGTAGTCTTCAAGTCACTTGTGTTGTCCCGTCTTGAGTACTGCTTGGTACTCACCTTCCCCTTCAAAGCAGGAGAGATTGCTGAAATAGAGGGAATACAGAGAACATATACGGCACGCATAGACGCGATAAAGCACCTAAATTATTGGGATCGTCTCAAAGCCCTCCAAATGTACTCACTAGAAAGAAGACGAGAGAGATATCAAATAATATACACCTGGAAGATACTGGAGGGCCAAGTACCAAATCTACACAGTAAAATAACAACGTACTGGAGTGAACGATATGGAAGAAAATGCAGAATAGAACCAGTGAAGAGCAGAGGTGCCATAGACACAGAGAACACTGTATAAACATCAGAGGTCCCCGGTTGTTCAACACCCTCCCAGCAAGCATAAGAAATATTGTCGGAACAACCGTGGACATTTTCAAGAGGAAACTAGATTTATTCCTCCAAGGAGTGCCGGACCAACCGGGCTGTGGTGGGAATGTGGCCCTGCGGGCTGCTCCAAGCAACAGCCTAGTGGACCAAACTCACAAGTAAAGCCTGGCCTTGGGCCGGACTTTGGGAGTAGAAGAACTCCCAGAACCCCATCAACCAGGTATCAACCTTCGATTGACTGCTGCCACGGTCTAATATATACACATCAGCCCGAAATAGCTCCGGGTCTCGCCCAGAAAATAGCATTTCATTACATTCAATGCTGGTTTTTGTGTTTTTGTAACTGGTGATTTTTTTTTTAAGGCTAGTTTGGAGAACCATTCTATTACATGAACATTGGGGCCTTAATATGTATGAATAACAAAGTATTTACTATATATAAGAAGATAAATATTAGTCCTATTGCTTTATAGAATGATTTTAATTATATTTATATTTTCAGGACCCAAAAATATATGTACAGACCATCTTGGAAGTTCATCGCAAATACAATTCTCTGGTGCTAACTGCATTCAATAATGACACCGGCTTTGTAGCAGCTTTAGACAAAGCGTGTGGCCGCTTTATTAATAATAACAGCGTAACAAAGCATCCAAACTCCTCGTCAAAATCTCCAGAGCTTTTGGCTAAATATTGTGATTTGCTCCTTAAGAAATCGTCTAAAAATCCAGAGGAAGCAGAATTAGAAGATACGCTAAATCAGGTAAGACTGCTTTTTTGTTTGATTTTATTTAAAGTAAAGGTAATATTTACGGTATGTTTTATTTTTCACATGTATTTTACAACTTAATTGTTGTTCTTGTATTAGTATATA
Organism: Procambarus clarkii; assembly: GCF_040958095.1. Taxonomy (NCBI): domain Eukaryota; kingdom Metazoa; phylum Arthropoda; class Malacostraca; order Decapoda; family Cambaridae; genus Procambarus; species Procambarus clarkii. The sequence goes on along the minus strand of NC_091240.1, from coordinate 11,875,731 downwards.
TTTTTTTTAGGCTTAATTTATAGATGACTGAAGCATTGTGTATACTCCCATTGTGGTAGACTTCACATTTGCACAAATATAATACTGTTACAGCATTAGTTCATTAGACATTGTTGATTATATGGAACATTTAAAGTTTGTCCCTTGCCCTTATTTGCATCTGTGTATGTCAGAATGATGTGCACGTAAAGCACCTATGAAAAATATAAAATAATATATATATATGAGCTAGTTTCATATATATGGGACACTGTATTATTTACTGTTGTCATACTGAACCTTGACTTTGTGTTAATTTGTGCTTTTATCCAATTTTTCAGGTTATGATTGTGTTCAAGTACATAGAAGATAAGGATGTATTCCAGAAATTCTACAGTAAAATGTTAGCCAAGAGATTAGTACAGCATATGTCTGCTAGTGACGATGCTGAAGCGTCCATGATCTCTAAGCTTAAGCAAGCATGTGGTTTTGAATATACGTCCAAATTACAGAGAATGTTCCAGGTAAACAATTTTTTCGTTGTATTTTTTTTTTTTTTTTTTTTTTTTTTTTTTTACTAACGGAAAGATAATTAGGGTCTCTTAAGATCACAACCTGCTCCCAGTCGAGTTCTTTATATGTTCAAGAGTTTAACGTAATTATGAATGTAAGACAATCTCTAGGTTTTGAAAAAAATAGTAATGCTTTGTAAAATAGTTTATAAATGTTTTTTCTAACGGCGCTTTCCTTGTTTGCAGGATATTGGTGTATCAAAAGACCTAAATGATCAGTTTAGGAAGCACCTTGTCAGCAGCAATGAGCCTTTAGACTTAGACTTTGCTATCCAGGTGTTATCTTCTGGTTCATGGCCCTTTCAACAGTCACAGACATTCACACTTCCTCATGAGGTATGATGGATAAAAAGTTTTATGTATTTATTCTTTATTACCCAGTTTCTTACCTCACTGGGCCAGGAGGCATCTTCCCAGAAAAAATTAAACAATATTAAATTGTTATAAATGTTCATAAATGTGTAATATATCACTTGTATTCATCATTCACGGTACTGCATATGGCATTGTGGTACCTCGATATAAGAAAGGAGACTGATACGTGGCTTTTAAACTACTTATACCAGTAAGAATACAGTACAGATATGGATATACTGTACTGGAAATAGATTAATTTTGGAGGGAACCCTTTAATGGGCATTCATTAAAAATGTTTTCATTTGCCACCAGCTGGAAAGAAGTGTATCAAGATTCACTACATTCTATTCAAGTCAACACAGTGGTCGGAAGCTGAATTGGCTGTTTCATCTTTCTAAAGGGGAAATTGTTACTAATTGCTTCAAGAACAGGTACGTATTGTTTTGGGATCATTCTCATTAAAAAAAAATTGGTCTTTAACGAAAATCTTCTTTGCAAAGGGGGAAATAATTTTGACCTGAATCATTGTAATTTTTGCATATATCATGTATGTGAGGCAGCAATAGTAGGAGTGGTAACAGAATTTTTTGGATTGTTTATATGACATTGCTGTGAGATTGTTAATTCTCGGTGCATTTTTAGCCAAGTTTGTGAACTTGATGACTGACATATCTTTCAGATACACACTACAAGCATCAACATTTCAAATGGCTGTGTTACTCCAGTTTAACACTGCAGTTTCTTGGAGTGTTAGCCATTTACAAGTAGGTTGTAGTGATTGTTTCAGTTGTGCATTGTTCATGCTATTTTTAGATATTGGTACAATCCAAACATGAAAATTGTCTACCTATTGAGCATTATGGTTGAGATTAAAGATGGAAGTAGGACATGGGGCCAGTAGATTTCCCTCCAACCTCCCTCCCTCTGTGGGGCCGGTAGATCTCCCCAACCCCCCTCCATGGGGCCGGTAGATCTCCCCAACCCCCCTCCATGGGGCCGGTAGAGCTCCCCCAACCTCCCCCCTCTATGGGGCCGTAGTGCTCCTCCTTCCCCCCCCCACTCCTCCTCCCCCCCTCCTCCATGGGGCCGGTAGAGCTCCCCCCCCCACCATGGGGCCGGGAGAGCTCCCCAACCCCCCTCCATGGGGCCGGGAGAGCTCCCCAACCCCCCCTCCATGGGGCCGGTAGAGCTCCCCAACCCCCCCTCCATGGGGCCGGTAGAGCTCTCCAACCCCCCCTCCATGGGGCCGGTAGAGCTCCCCAACCCCCCTCCATGGGGCCGGTAGAACACCCCAACCCCCCCCTCCATGGGGCCGGTAGAGCTCCCCAACCCTCCCTCCATGGGGCCAGTAGAGCTCCCCCCAACCTCCCCCTCCATGGAGCCGGTAGAGCTCCCCCACCTCCCTTTATGGGGCCCATAGTGGGATAAGAACAAGGAGCTCTTGGAGGATTGTACATAAACCTTGTGAAGTGTCGGGTTTTTCTACAAAACAGGACTTGTGTAGACACATGTACACTTAATATTGCTTACAAAAAAAGTTCAGGGTATATCCATTTGCCTTGGCTGTCTAATAATGTCCAGGACTTTACATTTTAAAGAGCATATAATTATGATTGTACCTTCATGCAGAAGTAAAGTTTAATAACTAAATTATCTGAAAATTACAATTGGCATTTTCAATTCGGTTGAGTTCTATTACATTGTATAGTTTTTCTTCATCTCATATAAGTTTTTTTTTTTTTTTTTCCCAGGAGATGACTGGCATAACCCAAGATATTCTCCTTCAAGTAGTGCAGATCCTTCTCAAGTGTAAGTTGCTCATATCTGAAGACGAGGAAGACCTTTCTCTGGATTCACGGGTGAACCTTTTCCTTGGATACAAAAATAAGAAACTCAGGGTCAATATTAATGTGCCAATGAAAACGGAAATGAAGGTAAGTTTAGCGTTTTAAAAGTTTACTTTGTACTGTTCAATTTTGGTAGTTTTGTTCTCCTCTCTGAAGTCTTGCTGTGAGTAAACCTCGGGGAACTATAAAGAAGCACCTCAACCTGGTGCTTTTTGATGCAACCTGATGCAACCTGGCAACCTAATTTCTGGGCTGGCCCAGCCCAGAAATATAATATGGAGCATTGAGTGTAATGACATTTCACTTTTGAATGACTCCTTGGGCTTCCATTCTGCCTTGTTCTCTTCCTTTCTCGTGAGGTTAGGTCTCGTACCTAAACACTAGTGACCCATCATCATCTGATGGATGGGTGAGCAGTGGTGTATTTTGTTTCATCTGTGACTTTCTGGGTGGTATCCCTGGTTTTGGGATGATAGGTTTCAGGAGTCTTTATTGTACCAGAGCCTTAAGCACTGAAAAACTACTTAGCCACCATTTAGTTTTTTTTTTCATGAATCTAACCAGTGTTTCTCGGCATAGTCATTATCACAGTACCGTGACTTTGACTTTTCAACAACACGGTCTTTGATGTCATTTTTGGCACAAGTGTGAATAAATTCTATTTTTGTAATTGTCAAACTGGCTTGTTGAGTTCTTTAACATATAGATGCTTTAGGCATTTGTTGAGATGTTTTGATGATTTCTTGAGTATTTGAAATATTGTGATGCACTCCTGACAATCCTGCATGCAGGTAGCCTCTCAGTCAGGTTTCCAGAAGGAAAGTAGACAGATATGAAAAAAATTTTACTGTTTTAAAATGTGTATTTTCTAGCTTGTTAGTATTAAATTTACTGAATACTTTGACAATTTAATAAATTATAAAGACTTAGTAGCGACATTGAAATGAATGTTCAATCAAATGAACATTCATTTCTCAACTTTTGAATTGTTCATTTCACTATATTACAAAAAAACCTAATTTCACTTGTTAGCATCATAATAGTTTTTGATTTGTACATAGTTTTATAACTTTTTTTTACTACAGATTGAGCAAGAGCTTACTCACAAGCACATTGAGGAAGATCGTAAACTGCTGATTCAGGCAGCCATTGTTAGAATCATGAAGATGAGGAAAGTATGTAAACACCAACAGCTGCTCATGGAAGTTCTTAACCAGCTGACACAAAGATTTAAGCCTCGCGTACCAACTATAAAGGTTTGTGCTGCTTCCTTTTATCATCACTTTGTGGGTTTTAAGTTATTTTTTTTTTTTTTTTTTTTTTTTTTTTTTTTTTTTTTTTTTTTTTTTTTTTTTTTTTTTTTTTTTTTTTTTTTTTTTTGCTGCCTTGTACAATTGTTACGAGTCAGTCTGAGTGTACCAATCTTGAGAACCTTATAGCATTTCTTAGATATTAAAGTGATTTTCAAGGTTTACATTGAAGCTGTATTAAAGGTTATTCAAGGTGATTTGGAGTCCGGTAACCTGAATCTTGCAGTAATCCGAATGAATTCATGTTAGGTTTTTTATTTATTAATAATAATATTATTATTATTATTATTATTATTATTATTATTATTATATTTTTTTGCTTGAATAGGAATTCAGGTTAGAAGGTTCTACAGAACAAGAAACTCCATTAAATTAAAAAAAAAAAGCATTTTAACATTCCTAGTAAAAAAGTCTGCTGACTCAAGTGGGAATGGGCCCCACATGACTTGGACTACCAAGTGTAGACCGTATGTAAAAAAAATTGATAGTGTAATCTTAATGTTTGATTTTAATATTGATAAAGCACCACAAAGGATGAAGAGTTGAACATTAAGAAATGTAAATCTAAGTACAGTACTGTAGTAGTATAAAAGACTACTACATTTGGGGGAATTTATAGAAATTTTGGGGAATTTACTGACTTTATCCGGTTGTCATTTTGAAACTGGATCTACTCGCATCCAAATCCTAGTTTGCTGATGCGTGGCACTATTTAGTTCTGCTGCTTGCTTTGGTACTCAACCAGGAGGCCTGGTCAGAGTAGGCCTTTCCACCCCCTTCTCTTTCCATTTTCCCTTTCACCTTCTTATCCTTCCTTCTCTTTCATCATTCTGTTTTTTCCCTCCTTTGTCCCTTACATTTCTTTTTATTAAGCAGGTTCACATTGGTTGCTCTTAGTTTTGTCATCCATCATTACAATGCAAACATTCATCGGGGGAGGAGACATTTGCCCAGAGAAAGCGACAAATAATAGTAAAAAATGGTTATAGGTATTGGCAAGAAAAATATTACTTGTCTGATTAAAATAACTAATTTATTGTTTTGTTTTTTTCCTTCAGAGATGCATCGATATCCTGATTGAAAAAGAATATCTTGAAAGAATAGATGGTCAGAAGGACACGTACAGTTACCTCGCGTAAGATGATTTGCATAAGTAGGTAAATTGGTAATCAGAATGGCCGGACATAGTGTATTTAGGAGCAATTGGAAGTGTTATAATGTCACACTTCAGGCCTTGTATGATATGAGGCATTTTTCCAAGGGAAATAAAGCCTCGCTGTGACTTGGGTGAAGGCTTGTAGCCACAAGCCGTGCATCAACTCGGAATAACCACAGCGTATAGTATACAAATCATTGGCCAATTCGTCAGAATGGTCAATTGCTTGTTCAAAAGTATTAATGTTTTAGGATTTTAAATATTTTTCTCAAGCTATTTTATTTTCTAGACAAAATTTTCAACAGGAAAGATTAAAAAAAAAAAACTGGGGTTCAAATCCATCCTGTCCTGATATGTTGTTGCAAGATATCCATTTGTGTTTCAGCAAATGTAAAATAAACTAAACTTAATGCAGTCTTATTTTCTGTGTTATGATCAGAAAAAGTCTGTAGTAAAGCAAGTAAATTTCCAACTAGTGCGAGTCATGAGGTTCATATCTCGGTGTACGTACATCGGGTAACCTGCCTGTTGCTTCTTATGAAAATGCTCCATTATCAGCTCTCAATCTTGATAGAGGCTTGTTATTCCTGAACATCAAAACATTGTATAAGAATAGTCTTTCAGTCCCATTGTGGGAAATACCCGAGATCTACCCACTAGGCATTTTAGGGCATTGGACTACCAACAGTTAGTTCCTTGTGTCAGTTATTGGGATATTAACATTTCGGGCTCTTTTTTTTAATATAAAGTTTTCATTAAAAAAAAAAAAATTGTATTCCAAATACAAAGAGTTCAAAATTAGTGAAGGATTCAGCTTCATAGCAGTATTTTTATGATAAAAAATGCTATATGTTAACCTGGTTTCAAATTGCCTACAATCCAAGACTTGTGTACACACAATATACACACACACCACACACAAAACACATGCATACACACTACTATAGTGTATAAGATGCTGTTTCTGTGATCTGTTTGTTAAGGAAATGGTCCAGGGGCTGACATTCATGACCTATTCTCTCATCCATGACTTGCTGGTTAAAATAAAACTGATATATATATATATTAAAATGTGAATTAACATTCAGAAAATTTGTATTTACAAAAAATTTATTTGCTACCCATTTAGTGTCAGTTGGGCCATTGCATTTTGAATGTAAAATTTCAATATCCACCATACCATGGTTTAAAATGCTGTATACAATAGTGATCACGTCTAATCAAAATGGTTCTAGTGTTATGGATTACAGGCTTTTTGTTTTGGTCATGTACGAGTCATCTCGGAAATGCAAGACATTACATTGTCCACTATTTCAGGGAAATTTTCACAATAAAAACAAGAATTGTATGAACATAGGGCTTTTATCAAATAATAATTCTTCATACTATGTTAAGGTCTGATGATATCAGAAACTTGACAGCCTAATTTGATTAATCAGATATAACCCATTTAGTCTTTCATGGTATCTAGAGAAAATCTTTAGTATAATATTTTCCTTTTGTTTTAATTAGTACTGTCTACTCTTTAATCATTGTAGTGGCAATATATCTTTCTTAAATTTTCATTGTTTTTTATTGAATTATTTATGCACCCCATAAGTCATAGCAAGTAATTGCTCCATCTATATTTTAACGCTTGCGATATATGCATATTTCACACTGCTGTTATCAGCTGTCCATCAGTATCAAACAAATTTATGAAAAGAATTGTATGACACTTTTTATATTAAAGAAGTTATCTTTCAATTGTAATGCAACTTATCACACGTGAGCTTGTGACTGTATGTATGGGAACATGGCAGCTTCACTGGTGTTGTGGCACTTCATTCACTTGCTGCCTCCATAGAAGGTAATGCCACAGGAATGTTTTGTTTTCATATTCATGACCTTCATTTACCCACCACTGTTGTCACCTGAGGGATAACAGTTGATTTGTTACGTTTGTAACACACACTTAGCCACACATTTTAATAGTTTTCCTCCGAGAACTCCTTGTTTGTGGAAGTAAACAATGAGCTTTATTGATGTAATCCTCCCCCGGGCATATTATCACAGAACTGTCACATGGCTGTCCCTCGTTTCCCTGTATAATGGCATTTTAAGCCTTTATACCAAAACCTGTTTCGGTGTTGAACTACAGAGTGAGATTGTGTTTTGGAGCTATTGTAAATATTGAAGTATTGGCTGACTATGTCAGTAGCTGAAGTTATTAAATGTATTGTTTGTTAATGCTGCTTAGGTATGAATTATTATGAAGGCATGGCTTGGCATGCATTGCAGAATATAAAGGTCTTAAATTATGACTATTGTCATGGCAAATGATAATTGTTATGAAGCAGCAACTCGTGAATAGCACCCCTATGCAGGTGGCTCCTCTGCTTGGGGGTAAGGATTTATAACGCAGGTAGTGAGGGACAGGAAGCATCATCTCTGTAAATACTGTAGAGTTTTTATGTAAAACCTTAATGCTATAGTATCAACTGTTCTAGAATAAAAAAATTTCTGTTGGCTTACGGGATAGAATAAATTATTTGATGTTCATAGCATTTCAATATCCATATTGTCTTAATTGTGAATGGAAAGTGTTAGGCATTCTTTTCGTATCAAAGCCTGGATGTGTATTTTTATTTGATTGCAATTTTAGCTATAAACTTAAGAAGAGCTTTTAGCAGAAATAATCTCAATTTCAGCATTGCAGTCTTTACATTGAATGGACATGAACAGTTAATTGTTTACTATCACATATTCATACAAGAATCTATCTTTGGAAAGAAAGATAGATGTACAGCAGGGTGGCTGGTGATTGTGTAAATAGTAGAAAGTGCTTTGGAAGTGATTGTGCTAATGTGGACATGATTGTATTTAACGATGTTAGAAGAGTATGCTAGATATGAATGCCAATTGATATATTCATGATGTAGGTGAGGATGGCTGTGGATGTTCAAGTATTTGCCAAAATTATTGAAGGCAGTGTTTGGTTAAGTATCTGCTAGAAGATGAGTTTTGTTCTAGATTGGAAGTTTTATTATACCAATAAAAACAAAGGAAAAAGCATATTACTAGCTTTCTAAGTGTAGTAGGCAATGTTTGTGGCAGAATAGATGCATGGAAGTCTATAATAAAATAATTTAACACAGAGAAACATTGTGGCAAAAGAGGGTACGTAGATCATGTACTAGTAATTGTACTGAAACAGCTTGTAGAGAAAGACTGCGTAATTTATGCAGACTGAGTCGCAATAATGTGGCTGAAGATATGACCAAACCACATCAGTAAATGGAGAAACGAAGTTTCAATCCATCCTAATTGGATGGGATTACTTATGAATATATAAGTATATGGATGAGGATACTTATAAACCTGTATGTCTTTCTTAATCTTTATTAAATGTAAGTCCAGCCTCCAAACAGTTTGAGCTCCCACACACTAGGCTGTTCATAGCAATAATGCCATAAAGCAAGTGTGTGTGTTAGGCTTGTGCCAAATGATTATACATACAGTATATATCTTGGAAGTAATCAGAACTTATCCCTAACAATTCCACATTCCAAAAAGTTCTACAATAAACACTTAAGTGTACATAAGAGGTTCTCAAATAATCTTAATTACAATTAAAATGTTTCCACAAATCACTTAAGAATGCCTAGAGCAACAAATGAGTTTCTAAACCTGCCAGAAGCAATCTGTCCAAAACAAGTTCAGGTGAAGCATGGATAGAAAGCTTTAAAAAATGCCGAGTCTGGTGTTATTGATGATTGTGACAAACGCTCTGGATATACACATCTCTGGTTGGATCTTTCCCAACACCGACATTAATCGGCATGCATCATAATACTCAACTGGTCATCATACTGTCACACTTCACCTTCAGCCTCTGTATACTACAGTTATCCAAATATATATACAGTACAGTATATATATTTATTGTTGCTATCCGTGCGTATTGTCACAAAAATGTAAATCTTTATTAAGGTAAAGGGTATTAAAATATAGAAAGCATTTCCAATTTTAATGAAAAGGCAAGAATATATAAGTTATGAATAAAATGCAATAAATTTTTTAGATAAAAAATGCCTTTTGTGGTATTAAGTTGCACATCCCTTTTAACAACAGCTAATATTTAAATACAGTAATAATAAAATTTGATGTTTTTAATATTGTATAACAAAAAAATTACCAGTCTAGAAAGGTTTTACATACTGTAATTAAACATTTCAAGTTGTGGCAAATAATTATTTATTAACACACTAGCTCAGCATTAGTATTTAAGATGTGCAAACGGAAAGAAATTCAGTATCGGAATCTTTATATTAAACGAGTCAACAGTTCTACAGTTCATTACACAGTATGCTATCACATTCCATCTGCTACCTTCGCCTTGGCTGCCTCTGCTTCTGCCTGTTGCTGCTGTATGACTGCTAACTGCTGATCAAGTTTTACCTCCATCATGTCCATTACGACTGAAAATATAAAGTCAACTAATTTGAAAGTCTGTGCAATTTAAACACTGCAATGAAACTACTGTATTTGACTTGCACTATACAGTGTTATTGGGAATAAACAAAACTTATTGCAAATAAATTAAACTACTGTATTTTAAGTCAGTAGTGTAACTCATTCCACAAGTAAAACTATATTCATTCACTTCTAAATATTTGAACAGCCCAGGTGAATGGAATATAGTTCAGTACTGTACTGTAATTTAAAAATGCAAGAACACAGTAGCTGTTACCGAGATAACTGAATTTTACATAAGGCATACTTTCAATCTGAAATTAAGTAAATGAACAATATTAATGTTATAGTGACAATCATAGTTTAACAACTACTGGGTTATCAAGATGATACTTTAGCAGCAATACCCGCAATACTACAAAACACTTACACCTTAACCTAATTTATGGTTTGAGTGCTTTAAGCGATTCTTAATTATCAGTGGCTTCATATGCCTCCTCCTCATAATCCAATTGTCAAAGTTAGGTGTTCATTTAGCAAACTGAAAAGGAGGAAAGACTTGGCATCTCGCTTTAGAGGAATGATACATGATCTTGTGGTTTCAGACTGAGGATGGCTTGCTCAAATCTATTGTGCATACTAAAATCAGGAAAAGGCAGAATAGGTATTTGACCTAGAATGTTTGAGTCACCACACAAGGGGGTAAAAAGGACACTGCTACTACACTGAGGTTGCATGCAAATATTTCCAGGACCTATTGCAGAGGCATGGAGTGGGGATGTGGCTACAGCAAGAATTATGATGATAGGCGGTCCTGACTATCAAAAGTAATCAACAACTAAGAGACTGACAATGATGATCATAAAGGGGGGCCCAAGTAAACATATCTACCCTAAGGATAAAATAACCTTCGGCTTCGAGGATCTGTTTAATGTCTTCATGGTAGTCTTAGGTTTCCTGTCCCCAGTCACTACATGGGAGTGAGCATTTAACTGGACACCTTTTGAGAACCAAATTGGGGGTCTCGCCAATGTGCGACAGACCAACTAGTTGGTTGGCCACTTCCTTAGAAATGGGCCTTGATGACATTTGCCAGTCTGGGTGGGATTAAGGTAATTTGTATTCACCATGTCACCAATGTGTTTATGGACTGTATAAATCATCAGGAGCAGGCAAGGTCAGTGACAAAAGTATTTAAGCCACAGCAGGGCTAAACGGATATAACAACAGTTGAAGTAAACACGTGTTAAATAACAAGGTTGGCTCCTTAGTCCCCCCCCCCCTCAGTAAGGAGAGGACAAATGTGGCAGTTTGACAACCAAAGATGGACTCATTCCAGGTGTCAAGGTTATCACCAACGGGGGACATTCCCTACCAAGAAAGTGGCTGGAAGATGGAGAGGAACAGCAGGGTGAATCACAGATGAAGTCAGGTTTAGGCCTAGCCTAATGCAGCCACAGCTACAAAATCAGATCTTCCATCATAGACCAACATAAGGGCCCGGCCCTTCCATCTCGTGAGCCCAAGTTAAAGAGCATTCATTTAACACATGCATTTAGTTTAATAAAATTTGGGTCCTGGAGCCAAGGGATACCACCTACTAGGGCAGCAGGAGAGGCAAAGTGCTGGCTGGTGCAGGAAAGGGTGATCATCCCAAGTGGTGCCCCCCCCCCCCATCATTTTTTAACAGAGGGGAGTCCTATCTCATTTAACATTCTTCTACCAGTATAAAGACTCCCATTTCTTCAAGTCGCAGCCTGAATATTTGTCTGAGAGTGCCCCTCCCCCCCCCAGTGAGGACCGGGGGAATCCAGTCCCCCCCCCCCAAACTTTCCTTCACTGGCAACCCCTCTGGTGTGTTATCTGATGAACTGACTGAGTACCCTACATGGCTTTTTTGCGTGTACAATACCCAGAAAGGGGCAAAAGTGAGGAGCTGGGGCAATCCCAACTAGTCTCAGGGCATCATAAGTCCCTTCACCGCAAGAAGGTGAAACCCTCGAAGAGAGAGTGGCGGCTGTCTTTGTTTCAGGCATTTCATGCAATATTTCAGTTTTTCTCCAGACTAGTTCATCACCTGAGCTCTGAGAGACCGACAGATAAACATTCGTTTCCATAACTTGTTCCCCCTTTTTCCATATAACTTCCCTTCAAGTATATTTAAAAGTGGTATCCTAAATATAATATTTTGTTGTCTATTTGTACATAAAACTGTGTTCTACCATCATTTGAGGAGCAAAAAATTTGTGAAAAATGCCAAAACTTTTGCAGAAATGCAAGTCTTGGTGAGCCATAAGAGGTCAGTCACGTTCTAATTACTTCTCCCAAGGAAAGGTGCACTGTGTACAGTATACACAAAGGCAAGACAGTAACAAGAATTACTTACCTTCTCTTAGTTTACTCTTCTCAGATGCTATTTTCTGGATTTTCTCCATTTGTTCAGTCACAAATTTAATCTTTCTGTTAAAGTAGTCCTTTGCACCATTTACATCCTAAAAAATATTAAGGGTAAATTAAGCTTTATATCCACTTTATTACTGTATAAACAGACATGGTAGTGTCGTGATGAAAAGGTCTTATTTTTTCATTCATCACATAATATTTGTCATCACCACTAGTCTCTCTTTCATCACCATTACTACAATTTATTATTCCTCATAACCCTGTGTTTCATCATCCTTACTAATTTTATCATTCATTACCATCTATGTTCGTTGTTATCCTCACTACCCCATTCCTAATCATTATTGCTCATTCTTCACCACTACCACCATATTTCTCATTACAGTATTATTACAACCCTATTTTCTCACTATCTGTATCATTTCTCATTGCTGCAGAATTTCTTATTTGGCAACATTACTACAATAACTTTGACAATTAAGAGTAACCAATGTAAAACTCACCCGTTCTACATAATAGCCCGTGCCTACGTCAATCAGCAACTTGTCGGCATCGCCTATTGTACCGGGAACATACATGCAGCTTGTGAGAGGCACCAGCATCTCCTTCCCTCTAGTTTCTGGTGTTAACTGTGAAAAATAGATGTAATTAATTTAAACAAGATAAGTTACATTGCTCTGTACATACTAAACTAGGTTTAAAGTCTGCCTGGTCATGTTTTATGCACTTGAGGTACAAAACTGTCATGTAGATACAGACATCTCTCTTTTGATGTATTCCAGATGCTGACAGACCTGATAGTTTGCAGTGGTTGAGTTCCTGGGTAACCCATGCAAAGTCAAACCCAAGCAAATGAAACTTTAAAACACAAAATTACTAAATGTGCATACATAATGAAACCTAAAAAGACCTAAATTTTCTTAAATATAATGCACTATATTTCCAAAATAATAAACTTATCTGCATAAACTCTAATACTGCACATAGATCTTTCCACAGTTTTAATATTTTGTTTACAAACCAACTTAATCAGCCTGTCCTAAGATTTTCCAACGTCAAGAAAATGGTCAAATTAAAGTGTCCTTTCCTAACCTATCAGAGGACCCAAGACAGAAAATGGGACAGTACGTCACTTTCGCGAGCCATTTCCATTTTCTAGTATGACAAATTTTAGCCTTATGTGAACTACTTTATTTTTACAGTTTTAACACAATTTTGTAATAGATATACAGTATTTGTAAAAAGTATTTCCTATATTTCATTGTAAACATTAGTAATTACAGCACAGTACTTAGAGGAAAAATTAAATATTGGAGCATCCCCAAAGACAATCAAAAGATTAAAAATGATTACTGATTTTAGAATTTTGGATGCAACATCATATGTGATACATTTAGGATGCAACATCATATTAGTATAATGTATTATATTTGCACAGCATGTGGGTATGGCTTAAGAAACTAGAGCTTGGCCATTATTTAACTTCCTGATAACGAGTCTCTCGCAATGCTATTGTCTTTTGGAATGTGTTGTTCTTATTCATTAGGATATACAGTACCTTCTCAACACATTCTCCAGATTCATTAAACTTCAACTGAGCAATTTTTAACTGCTGCAATGATTCGCTGAAAAACTGTATCTCCTGTAAAGAAATAAATCAGATTTACTCATAGAAACAACACACTTTAGAGAATAATATAACATGAAATATATTATAACTGTATATTATTGCAATATATATCACCATTCATGACATTTTCTTAAATTAACAGCAACTTTATTAAATAGAGAAATACAAAATCAAATGTAGCAATACAAAATATAACATCTTACAAAAATCCTCATGATTTCACCAACATTTTCGACCTGCCTCGGGCCTGCCTCGGACCTGCCTGGGACCTGCCTGGGACCTGCCTGGGACCTGCCTGGGACCTACCTCGAACCTGGATATGGCAGAGAGGCTTCACCGCCGCCACAGTACCGAGGCGGCGTGTGGCTCCCCACCTCTCTCAATACCGAACCATTCCTTGTATTAACTAACTACTAAAATTATTCCTGAGTTAGACAGTTCACAACATACCTGATCGAGCTGGTTTTTTAACGTCGTCAACTGCTCCAAATTAAGCTTGGAGATGTCAATAACTTGAGGTCCACCTTTGCTGGAGGCCATGATGAATACTTGTTTACAGGGGAGACTTGACTCACCACATCTGTGTGGTCCTACCCGTCCCTCGCCCCCACACACTCACCTCTCAACTACAATATTATAACACTTATTATGCCATAATTAATACGATAAGAAACATTTATTATGAGTTAGTTTATATAAAAAATGTTGATGAATCCAGAGAATTCAACTTTTTACATAAAATTAATTTAGGATATTTAGTAGTCTAATCTTTAGGTATTTTTATTTTTGAATATAAGACATTTATATCCCGTATTTAAAAGATGAATCATTTTGCATATATGGTCATTGGGTGTTGGACTGAGACCTTCAAAGAAAACGAACTCAACGATGGGTTAACTTTCATGTTTAAACAGTTGCAGGTTGCACTGCCATCAGTTAACTAGGGCCGGGTTAATACTAGGCAAAACGTTTATATTATCGTTTTAATTTTTTAACCTGATGTAATTAGCTCTAGACAAAATGATTATCTAGCTAGCTATCTTTAAGAATTTTCCCTTTAATCATCAAGAACAAACAACTCTGACAAGTTGCCGGCTTCCCGTCCCCGTCGAGGCACCTGTATAGAGACGGTGGCTCTCAGGTCGACGTGCTGTCTACAAACGATAACAGCATCACCAGCGCCCCTGAAATAGCTATAACCACCAATCAACGACACCTGAGCCTACCTAAGGCTGCGAGGCGAAAGACCAAACGCCCACTACGGAGGTTACGGACTCCTCAGACGAGAAGATCATAGTAGGAGCTCCACCGCCGCACCACAAATACGACACCTACACGGTTCAAGACTTCCTCATGGAGGCCACCTCACCAAACTCCAACGACAGCACGACTCAGCCAAAGTCGCAAGCAAAGAAAAAACGGAAAACCTAGTGGTCTACACTAACCCCACCAGCTCCATAACTGGTATAGCCAGCCCTCCAGGCTGAAAACCATCATGAAGACCCCATCCATCGCCAGATGTCTTGTATCAGCCACTGATACAGATAATGGCTCCAAAGACCCTCCACATACGGGCTCACCATACCACGTGCTACTGGAACTTATTGTTCTGAGTAGTTGAATCTAAAACAACAACAATCTCAGGTAAATCAGTCAGGTGAAGCCTGCCCGTTATCTTGCTCTGTCACTCTGTAAAATATACAGCCTCCTAACCTAATCTCTAACAAATGTACAAACCCAAGTAACCCATTTAACCTATCGATTCCGTTACTTAGAAAACGTAGATATTTGCAGCCGGCGACGATAGGTAACGTAACATTCTTTCCAGTTGATTGACAGTTGAGAGGTGGGACCTAAGAGTCAAAGCTCAACACTCGCCAGCACAACTAGGTGAGTACAACTAGGTAACGTACATTAGGTAGGTGGCTGAAGGTGTCGTACGTTAGGGGAAAGTATCATACATTTGGTAGGTGATTAAAGGCATCGTAAGTTAGGCAGAAGTATCATACATTTAGTAGGTGACTGAAGGTATCGTACGCTAGGCAGAAGTCTCATACATTTAGTTGGTGACTGAAGGCATCGTACGTTAGGCAGAAGTATCATACATTTAGTTGGTGACTGAAGGTGTCGTACGTTAGGCAGAAGTATCATTCATTTGGTAGGTGACTGATGGTATCATACGTTAGGCAGACGTATAATACATTTGGTAGATAACTGAAGGTATCGTACGTTATGCAGACGTATCATACATTTAGTAGGTGACTGAAGGTATCGCACGCTAGGCAGACGTATCATACATTAGGTTGGTGACTGAAATTATCGTACGTTAGGCATAAGTCTCATACATTTAGTTGGTGACTGAAGGTATCGTACGTTAGGCAGAAGTCTCATACATTTAGTTGGTGACTGAAGGTATCGTACGTTAGGCAGACCTATCATACATTAGGCTGGTGACTGAAGGTATCGTACGCTAGGCAGATGCATCATTCATTTGGTAGATGACTGAAGGTATCGTACGTTAGGCAGACGTATCATACATTAGGCAGGTGACTGAAGGTGTCGTACGTTAGGCAGACGTATCATACATTAGGCAGGTGACTGAAGGTGTCGTACGTTAGGCAGACGCATCATACATTAGGCTGGTGACTGAAGGTGTCGTACGTTAGGCAGACGTATCATACATTAGGCAGGTGACTGAAGGTGTCGTACGTTAGGCAGACGTATCATACATTAGGCAGGTGACTGAAGGTGTCGTACGTTAGGCAGACGTATCATACATTTGGTAGATGACTGAAGGTGTCGTACGTTAGGCAGATGTATCATACATTAGGCAGGTGACTGAAGGTGTCGTACGTTAGGCAGACGTACAATACATTAGGCAGGTGACTGAAGGTGTCGTACGTTAGGCAGACGTATCATACATTAGGCAGGTGACTGAAGGTGTCGTACGTTAGGCAGACGTATCATACATTAGGCTGGTGACAGAAGGTGTCGTACGTTAGGCAGCCGTATCATACATTAGGCTGGTGACTAAAGGTGTCGCACGTTAGGCAGACGTATCATACATTAGGCAGGTGACTGAAGGTGTCGTACGTTAGGCAGGTGACTGAAGGTGTCGTACGTTAGGCAGAAATATCATACATTAGGCAGGTGACTGAAGGCGTCGTACGTTAGGCAGACCTATCATACATTAGGCAGGTGACTGAAGGTGTCGTACGTTAGGCAGACGTATCATACAAAAAATGAGAAATTAGGCAGGTGACTGAAGGTGACTGAAGACGTTAGGCAGACGTATCATACAAAAAATGAGAAATTAGGCAGGTGACTGAAGGTGTCGTAAGTTAGGCAGACCTATCATACATTAGGCAGGTGACTGAAGGTGTCGTACGTTAGGCAGACCTATCATACATTCGGCAGGTGACTGAAGGTGTCGTACGTTAGGCAGACCTATCATACATTAGGCAGGTGACTGAAGGTGTCGTACGTTAGGCAGACGTATCATACATTAGGCAGGTGACTGAAGGTGTCGTACGTTAGGCAGACGTATCATACATTAGGCAGGTGACTGAAGGTGTCGTACGTTAGGCAGACGTATCATACATTAGGCAGGTGACTGAAGGTGTCGTACGTTAGGCAGACGTATCATACATTAGGCTGGTGACAGAAGGTGTCGTACATTAGGGAGGTGACTGAAGGTGTCGTACGTTAGGCAGACGTATCATACATTAGGCAGGTGACTGAAGGTGTCGTACGTTAGGCAGGTGTTGATAAGGAGTGAGATGAGGGGAGGCAGTGTCAGCGTGGCACCTCACCCGTGTGACGCCCGTGGCCGCAGGTGGGTGTTGGTGCGGGTTACAAAGGTCCGCATCACTGGTGGTGTCTTGTATGGTGTTGTTTTAGACTTTAGCAACTCTGAAGAACAAGTTGCAAGTAGCACGGGTTATGGTGAGCCCGTAGTGGACTTACCTGGCCCAGGAACGGGGCTGTAATGGTGCCATGTATGATGACATTTATGTTATATAGTCATGTACAGTATCTAATAGACAGAATCCCACTGCTTGGCCTAGTTAACAACGCCTGATTTGCTTAATAGTTTAGTTTAGTTCATTTATTATGCACCCCATACCCATCTTGTGGGGGGTAGTGGAAAGGGTTACAGAGGCACATAATGGGCTCAGGGACTGAACCCCACAATTCATTTAGCTAAGCAAGTTAGTCTTGATGAGCTAGTTACAAAAATCAGTATAAGTCGTCACATCAACAATGGGTTTGAGATCGACCATAAGTACAGTTTCTAAAATAAGCAACTGACATATGTGGAGAGCTAGTGTCACAATTGATATGTTTGTCCTGCACACCGCCCCCCATCCAGTGGGCAGCGGTGGATAGGTTACAATCAGTCTACCTGTCTCCGTGGAGCAGTGGTAAGACACTCGCCTGGCGTTCTGCGAGCGCTTTGTCATGGGTTCGTATCCTGGCCGGGGAAGATTTACTGGGCGCAAATCCTTAACTGTAGCCTCTGTTTAACTCAACAGTAAAATGTGTACTTGGTTGTAAAAACGATTCTTCGCGGCGGGGATCGTATTCCAGGGACCTGCCCGGAACGCTACGCGTACTAGTGGCTGTATAAGAATGTAACAACTCTTGTATATATCTCAAAAAAAAATCACTCTTAGTTACTACCTACAGTTAGCAAACTGGGGATATTTGGCTAAAATTTCTGGTAGCAGATCATTTTGAATGAAATATTGACACAGCGTTGGTACATAGGCAGAGGAATTTTCGATATTTTTAAATATTTCATTCCAAATTGATTCGCTCCTATGTTAAATTATAAATATGAATTAGTCCTTCATAATATAGGAATTAGTGTGCTTGTTGTGGTGTTGTATCCTGGGGGAGGGTCAGTTGTTCCACCTTGTGGGGGGGGGGCTCGATAGAAGCCTAACATGTATATATACACAGGCTGCCTGTCCCCAATAAAGTGAAAATATATAATATATATATATATATATATATATATATATATATATATATATATATATATATATATATATATATATATATATATATATATATATATATATATAATGTATATTATTTATTTTCTTCCACACTGCAGAACAGTGAACTCTTAGATCTGAATTATTTATGTTCTACTTCTCAACCCAGTATAAATCTCTAATGGTACAAAGCTCTGCTTGGTGTAGTGGGATAAAAATTTATTGCAGTCTTGTGAAAAGCTCTATATGAACTGTATAAATGTTCAGGAGACTGAGAAATGCTCTTTAGTAACTGCATACTGCAGAAGCCATAAATGCCATAACATGGATGAGTTTCAAAATCCAGCTCAATAAAATCTTCAGGACTTTTAACTAGTCACCAACTTCCTGTCCTCATTGAGGCCACTTGAGAGATAGTGGCCCCTCAGGTAAATTCAGGTAAATCTCTGCTGTATAATTTTTGTATATGTTTTAATGCCAAAAGCTGTGATAACTTTGTAATTTTTCCTTACACATCTAGTATAATTGCACACATTAGCATATCCAAATATAATTTATTCTAGTCTTTACCTTACCAGATATAACCTTACCTACCCCATCCAGAAATGCATGATAAACAGGAATGGAATGGATGCATTGGCCAAGAAACAACACATTCAGATAGCATTCTCTCTTCATCTTACTCTTCGATTCAAAACTGTGGATGTGTTTCTTCACACAAGATGTTGGTGCACATATATCCAGTCATTATTGACACATTATCTCCTGCTATAATTTACTGTAGTTAATAAACACATGCATATTTCAGAAATGTCTTCCAAGATTCCTGAAGTGTCTTCATTGGTGTCTGAGGCCCAATCAGTTTTCACTGCAACATATGGAGGCTCTGCAGATGTAGCAGTTTCAGCGCCAGGCAGAGTCAATATCATTGGAGAGCACACTGATTATAATGATGGCTTTGTTTTTCCCATGGTGAGTGCAGTATATATCATTTGGTGGTGCATAATTTTTCTTGAACAAGTTACCTCTTTTAATACACACCATTTCCAGTTTGCAAGTCTTTTCTGGACTCACTATAAATGATTTGTTAGTCAAGGTTATGTTTTGTTAAGGAAACTCTGCATTAAGTTAGGCTCAGTTAAGGAATGTTAGGTTAATGTGGTTCTGTTTAATTAGGGAAAATTAGAAAGTGGCCAGCTTGACCACAAACTATGAATCAAATAATATTCTATAATACAGTACATAACATTTCTGATTGCATTGGTTCAAAATTAAAAAGAATACTGCATAAGAGTACTGCAGAAGCAGTATATAGCTTCTGCATTATATAGTTGGAAATAAATTTCTGTAACATTCCAGGTTCAATGACATGGGTGACATCTGCAAGTTTGCAAAAATGAATCATATTGTGAATATTTTTACACCAACATTATTAAAACATTATTTTCAGGTATTCTTCATCACTACTGTATTTTACAGACTTTATTTCTAAATTTCAAATGAACAAATTTGTGAACATTAATTTGTTTACATGATTGCAAGTTACATGAATCTCTGTATACTATGTATACAAATTGACATACAGTACAGCAAAATTTTAGTTAAAGAGATTCACTTAGAGCAGGAAACTCATGCAAGATAATTAAGAGTAAAATTAATTAAGCAATTGTTACACTTATTATATCAGGGGTAGTACTGATACTGTCTCCTCTGATGTAATAAATGGAAGGAACATAGTATTCCATATAGGCTTTCTGTACATCAATTAGGGCAAATAATAATGACTCAAAATAGATAACCATGGGACTAAAAATACTTCTCCATACTTCTTTTTATCTGATAAGTTTATCTAGAGCAACAAATGGTCAAACTAGACTAAGATGTTATGACAAGACAAAAAGTAATACAAACCAAAAATAATTATGATGTTGGGATAGCAGAGAAGGCAAAGAACAGATACTAAATGGTAGTGTCAGATATACTGTATCAGACAAAGATTAGGGAGACAATGGGTGCATTGAAAATGAGAAGCAAAGTAGTTGATAATGGGCATGGAGAGAGGTGGCAGGCTTGCTCAAACTTTAGGTGACCTTGATTACTATCTAGTGGTGGCCAGGCACATTTTAGTCAGGAAATGTACTCATCAGGAACACTTATTTGCTCTGCTTTACTAAGAGTACCTAAT
Organism: Procambarus clarkii; assembly: GCF_040958095.1. Taxonomy (NCBI): domain Eukaryota; kingdom Metazoa; phylum Arthropoda; class Malacostraca; order Decapoda; family Cambaridae; genus Procambarus; species Procambarus clarkii. The sequence goes on along the minus strand of NC_091240.1, from coordinate 11,854,834 downwards.
TTCCTTCAAACAGTTACATCACTTGTTGCCCCTCTGCTTTTTGTTTAGTTTTCCCAGTTCTATGATGGATCTCTGAGCCGCAGCTCTCCTGGTCTCGTAGAGTGAACCAGATGCGTTATTGATAGCGATCATATCTATTTGATTAGATAATAAATAGTTGAGCATTTCATCTCAGAAATAATGTGTATAAGCTGCTGTCAGTATTTCTGACTTTAGTAGGACACATTGGATCATATGAATTTGTTCAACTTACCATTGAAAGATACATTTGATAAAAATTATTGTCCTATAGTATCCACATAACTTAATGATAGTCACAATTAAAAAGACTTCACACTTTATTCTTATAACATCAGTGTGGCAAATGTATGAGAACGTAAGACATAAGAAAATACTGGCATTGAATGTAATGAAACCCCAATTTCTGGATGAGTTCCAGTAGCTCCCTGATTCAAGAAGCCACAAGGGCCTACCCCCCCCCCCCCCCCCCCCCCGAAAAGGAAATTTACATAAGGCCTATTGGCCTATGCAAGGTAGTTCCTTCAGTATTTTGGTTGGCTGCTCCAACACAACCAAACTCATTCACATATGAATGTCTAACCTTCACTTCAAACACTCCAGCACTCATGCATGTATTATCTTATCAAGTACAGTAATTTGTATCCTTCATATGTTATTATTAGTTGTATAATATAAAGACTTTATGACTATATATGTTGGAAACATTCAAATATTGTATTGTACTCTGAAATACAAAATAGTGTAACAATTCTACATGAAATTTAGGTATGCAGTACAGTATATGTTAACCTTTTAATATGCAGTACTGTATTACATTAATTAAGGGTTTATTTTGCAGGCTCTTCCACTAGTAACTGTTATTATTGGGAGGAAGACAGAGTCAGGGATGTGTCGAGTGCACACACTTTCGGAATTTGCTGATAAACCTCTACAAGTGGAATTTGAAGCCCCTTCTCAATCAGCTCCTCTCAAACCTGGTGTACCAAATTGGGCCAATTACATTAAAGGAGTTGTTGCCAATTTTCCTGGTATGAAATTTTTTGTATGAATTTCTTCAATAGGATAAACTTGAAAGGTACAGTAAGTAGATCAACCCATTTTTATTAATATCTACATTACAATACAGGATAAGTTAGTCAGAATTACAGTATGTACTGTACTTTATATGGTAAACATAGTGAGAAAATTAATTTCTTCTTAGATCATAATTACAGTATTAATGACAAACTTTATTACTAATATATCCCATTTTTTGAAGATCACTTTTACAATACTGTAAGGAATTTCTATTAACAAAACATTGTTACCAGTGCTGTATATAAAAAGCAAAGTACCTGTAATTACTGTAGCCAATACAATACCATATAGTATCTTAAGGTTATCTTGAGATGATTTTGTGGCTTAGCTTCCCCGCGGCCCAGTCCTCGACCAGGCCTCCTTTTTGTTACACACCCCCAGGAAGCAGCCCGTAGCAGCTGTCTAACTCCCAGGTACCTATTTACTGCTAGGTAACAGAGGCACCAGGATGAAAGAAACATTTTGCCCATTTGTCTCCACCTCCACTGGGGATTGAACCCGGAACCTCAGGACTACGAATCCGAAGCGCTGTCCACCCAGCTGTCAGGTGCCCCAGGCATCGGTATTCTTCAAATCTTGCAAGCAAAATTAGTGAAACTATCCTTCTTGCCTTTTGAGGATTCTGTACTAGGAGAGCAGTGTACTGGTATTAGGAGACCACATGTCATTGTTGTAATTACAGACAAAACTACAGAAAGTTTGGAGCAAGAATAAAGTTTACTGTAATGTATGTGAAAAACTTCTGATGAGAAAATTCTGCTGCATCCCAAAGTAAGATCGCACTGTGTCCCTTAACAGAATAGTATCTAGTTAGGCAGGGCAACATAATGTCACCAGCATCAAATGCATTTTTTACATGTCCATGGCAGGGTCATTAATACAGCCATGAATGACCAAGATAAAATTCTATTGACTTGAAACCCTTGATCACAAGTTCAGGCAGCCTTCAATTTTTGGAGGGATTATATTTCTTTTAGACTTGTGTAACTCAAAACTATACATTATTCTGAAATGAATATAGGAAAAGTCTGGTTATGTTCCAGATAAATCCAAGTGTTCACTTTTCCAGTCTATCCTCGAACATTTTTCTGGGAGAGCCCCCCAAAAACTGTATTGAATCAGGAGTGCCTACCAGAATGTGGCTCCCTCAATAGAGGTATAGGGTAGGGGAAATACTAGACAACTTCATTACCAAAGAATATAAATTTCCAGAAAGGTAGGGCACACTAAAACAAGCAACTGCTTGAACAATATTTGCAACCCTGATTTAAATTATGTTTGCACTCACTGTCTTAAGTTTAACTCTACTTAACCCTCATGAGCAGATGGCAGCCACTGTGACCCGAGGGTCCTGGGTAGCTACCCCAGTCATTCAAGTGCATGGTGCACTTCAGTGCACTCTACCTACTTCCTCTTGGCTCTTCAAGCATCACCGTTTAGCTAACTGTCTGCCATTTCTTGAACTCTGTCTTATGTGGAGACTTGTGCTTGTTTGTTCCCGACCTGCTTCACATGCATGTTATTCTAGTGATCTAATTGTGTGTGCCTTGACTACTTGTTTATCTTGACTGCATATGGCTGAGCTGTCTTCTCTGGTTAGCTCTTCCAGGGTAGTGCATGTGTTCTGGCTCCTCTGGGAGGTTTGGTGGTTGGAGTACATTACCATAACATTACATTACCTATCCTGACCCTAAAATTACTGTTCAAGTGCTTGTATTGCATGTACACTATTTAAGATATAATTTTTGTAGTACCAGACGATACTTATGTCTGTCCCAAATTTTTTCGCAACACACAGTGGTATAGCCATTTTCACAAAGTTAAATCACTCGATGTTTATCCTTAATTGATAGCGTAACTTGCTTCCTCTTAACACCACCACTTTTATTGCTGCTGCCAAACATGTTCTTGGCAAAAAATGATCAATGTTTGTATTAAAGAAACAGTGTTAGAAAGGAAAATAGTTCAGTTATGGACTGCCACTTTGTAGTATCACAAGAGAGGAGAAACACATGGGGTGAGTAAGTTCATGGGGGTCAGGACAGGTCCACTTGAAGAATAAATCTTATTTTAACAGAGAAATACACTACACTACACAGCCTTTACATGTAGTTTAGGCAATCACTGTTTATTTTTTTAATATTATTTATTTGTTTTCTTTATTTTATGTTATTAATGCATAATTTAAAAAAATTTGTGTTATAAAAAAACAGTTTTGCTGGTTTTGCCCCAGCAAAACCCAGCAATTCAGATTTCTGTCTGAATTAAGTAAACATGAGCTTGGACTTGACAGACCAAATTACACAGATTTGAACTACTAAGGTTTGAATTAGATAACTCTTACTGCATCTCATTTAAATATGTTTTGACTATACGTAATACATAGATAATGTTTAGTGTTTGTTTTATTCTGTGTAATGCCAACGTTTGTGAGGTTTTCGCTTCCCCTTTTTTGTTGTAGTCTAACTGATCTTCGAAGTTGTTTTGGGCTGGACTCTTGTAACAAGCATTTTTGTGGCTCAGAGCCACTACCTTCACTACTTTTGTTTACAAAATATTTGTAGATGTTTTAATAAAACCATGACATTATCTTTAATAATGTTTTTATTTTTTCATATTTCATGTCTTGCTTGTCTTATCACCCTAAACCAACAGAAAAGAAAAAAGTATGCATCAGATATTTATTAAAAAAGAAAAATACATATCTGATGCAAGCTTTACCTGAATATAAGACTTATCAAGGCTTCAGCTATCAGTCAAGATTTTTCAGTTAGACTGTATTAAGGAATACAGTACGTTGTTTGCCCTCACCCCTTCTATGATGCTAATCCTTGCTGCAGGAGTTGTTAGTGGCTTTGATGCAGTAGTGACTACATCAGTCCCACTTGGAGGTGGACTCTCCAGTAGTGCTTCACTTGAAGTAGCAACTTACACTTTCCTTGAGGCCATCACTGGAACCAAAGCCCCAAGGTATGTATTGTGTTATGGTTTGAAGTAATTTATTTTGTATTGGCATATAACAAGTTAATTAGTTTTGCATCCCTGGTAGAATACCCTATTGTTTACATAAGGTGATTACAATTTGGTTAGTATCTTTGCAATATCTGACAAACACCTTTATGCACCAGCTTGAAACTTTCATCATTTATATATGTTAGTACCTGTACTGTAGTTATTTTGTTATGTAGCCACCAAGTGGCAGATTTTAAAACTATTTAACATGATATTGGGTAGGAGGGGAAAACTCTTTAATGTTAACTTGAAAATTAATAAGCATAGCTGCAACAGACTATCTACACACACACACACATGCCCTGATGCTAGGAAATGTTCACATCAGTCTCTTCACAATCAATCCATAGAGAGAGATTTGCTCCAGAGTTAATAAATTTAAATTTACAATTCTTTCAAAAGTTACAAGAATTAAATTCATAATGGTCCTTGAGTTTCAAAACACAAGTTTTGAAATACTGTACTGTAATAGTGTAAGGTAGATTCTGAGATATTGGCCATATCTTGGAATCTGCCTTACACTATTACAGTACTGTACTTCAGAGCTTGTGTAGCTTCTACTTAGTGTTGTATAATTAACAACATTAATTTTCAGCCATCAGATCTATCCACTTTGACTAGTCGAAATAACGATGTTTTTGCATCTTGCATGTTAGCGTCTAATTCCTGATGGTCAAAATGGTTGGGCGCCATTCTTTCATTGTCTTAATATCCCAGCTCCCATCCTGTCCTTTTATCCTTTCCCAATGTTTCGTAGTCATACCAACTTAACACTTTCCCCATGATAATTACCATGCCATTTTAAGCCTCTTGGGCAAAAGGGGGGTAACAATGGTAAAATCTGATACAAAAACCACTACCACCATACCCATATATCACCATCACATACCACCACTATGTAAAGACTGACAGACTTCTTTTCCCCAACAATGGGAAACCATACCACCACATTACACAACATTAGCTCTATGGTTTTATCCAACATTATATTTGTTAATCAACTATGTATATACTTTCCTGAATAAAATTTACTTTACTTTACTATAATTGATATGTTTGCCCTGCACACCGCCCCCCCATCCAGTGGGCAGTGGTGGATAGGTTACAATCACTTAGTGTCAAAAGTTACTATCTACAGTTAGCAAACTGGGGATATTTGGCTAAGATTACTGGTAGCAGATCATTTTGAATGAAGTATTTACACATCTCTGCTAAAGTTAGGGCAACAGAAATAAAGAGGGTACCTATTCTACTGACCTGTATATATGCACGACACAGCTGATCTGCCGGTCACCAAACAATAACAGTCAAGCGAGCATCCATCCGGTACGATAATAGCTCCACCCTGATACAATAGATACACTTACTACAAACCTATCTATGGGACCAGTAGAATCTTGCCTCAGAGAGCAACTAAGTGTCCTGCTCAGAAATAAGATTGAATTTACACAGAAAGCTTGATATTCAGTACTGTATATATTTGTTATCAATGTATTTGAAGAAACTTCTGTACTTATAGAATAAACATATAAAATAAATTTCTTCAATTTGGCCACTGATTTCAAATGTCTTACAAATAAACATTTTAAATATAGTATAATTGATTTTGTCATTTCAGCTTAAAGGAAAAGGCATTATCTTGTCAGAAAGCCGAGCATGATTTTGCAAACATGCCTTGTGGGATCATGGACCAGTTCATCTCTACTATGGCAAGAGAAGGATATGCTCTTCTTATTGACTGCAGGTATTCTTAATGATTATAAAAATGATTATAAAAATATTTACATTGGTACATAATTGTCTTGAGTTTGTGTGTTCCCAGAGTTTTTTATGCTGTAAATTTCTGTGGGATCTTCAGGCTTAGTTACTATATTGATTTTAAAATCTTGCAATTGTGCCAACTTTAAAAAAAGACGAATGTAAAAATTATTACGTCCTGCCTCTCTTGTAAAGTATTTAATGATTGAAATATATTTGTAATTTCCCCTTGGTTTCTGTTGTTAATATTTTGCTGACTATATATAAAAGTTCACCTAAGACAGGATTTTAAAAGTATTAAAATACAGTGGTACCTTCATTTATGAATTTAATCCATTCCCAGAGACAGGTTGTAACTCTAGACGAATTTTCCCATAAGAAATAATGTAAATTGAATTAATCCATTCCACACTCCCAAAAATATTAACTTCAAACTACTGTACATTCATACATAATACATGCATATATTTTATACTATACTATACTATAGTATGAACAAGTTATAGCTTACCTTTATTGATGACTCTTGTTGGTGTATGAAAGACGGTGAGGAGGGGGGAGGAGGAGAGGTGTTAGTGTTTGGAAGGGAAGTCCCCTTCCATTATAACATCAGGCAGTGATGATTTCTTTGTTACGGGCTCACCATAGCCTGTGCTACATGGACATTTCATTCTGAGTAGCTAAATCTAAAACAACAACAACGATTTCTTTGAGGTACTCTCCTATGTTTTGCAGGGATACCACTAGGACCTGGTTGTGGCTCACTGCTTGCTTGTCTTACTAAGAATCTGTCTAAAGACACTTGTTTTTCCCTACATTTTAACACTTGTCTGTAGTGAGACATCACATTGTCATTCAAAATTCAATGCAACGGCCTGCTACAGCTTTATCTGGGTGAGTTTTTTCAACAAAACTTTGCAGTTCTTCCCATGCTTCACACATTTTCTTAATGAGAAAGAGACATACTCTACTGCCTCTACTCTCAACTATTTTCGTAGGTTGAACCTTACCACTGACTTTCTTGGGACCTATAGCATGATATATAATAATTTTTGGTTTTTGAACAAAAGTAAAGCACAAAAACAATTAATTCTTTACAAAAAAAAAAAAAGAGCCAAAGTAGGACCAAAGAGCCAAAGCTCAACCCCCGTAAGCACAACTAGGCGAGTACAAAGAATTCAAGCGTGATCGTCACTTGGCGAGACAGTGGTAAACTGAAGTGCGCCACGCTCACGGTTAACCCATATGTGGATAAACAAAGTCGCAAGTCAGGGCAAGGGTCGTAAGTCGGGTCAAATTTGCAGACGAAATTGGGGTCGTAACTCGATAAATTCGTAAGTCGAGGTTCCACTGTACTGTACTAAAAATTGTTGGAGTCAATTTCCCAGTTGAACTTATTGCAGTCATTAATAAATTTCAATTATTATTCCAAAATTCCATTATTAACAGATCGCTAGAATCAACATTGGTGCCACTGAATGACCCCTCTGTCTCATTTGTCATCATCAACTCTAATGTGCGTCATACACTTTCCGGAACTGAATATCCTACTCGTCGCAAACAGTGTCATGAAGCTGCTAAAGCCATGAAAAAAGAGAGTCTACGGGATGCAACGCTGCAAGATTTAGAAAGTAAGAAAGCCCTGCTGTTTATCAAATAGTTGTAGTGTTAAAAATTTGTTATATACAAGTGAAATTAAGAAGATACATGAGATTTTTATAACAGTTCTGCAGTGTTAATTCAATAGTCATCCTGATATGGTGGATAGCTACAGTTTAATCAGTTTGTACACAGCTTAGCACTTCATCAATTCTCATAAAGCAATGATGCCCAACAGTGTTTTGGGCATCATTCACTAAAACAATAATTTTTCAGTTCCATAAACCTCATACACAAACTATAAAACTATGAATCTTGTGCAATTAAAATGATTGTATCAAAGCCCAAGCAAGTAGCTCTAAAGTCATGTTTGCTACATTCATGCAAATTTAATAAATTTCTGCAGATTGAAGGTTGAATATATCTGAATTAAAGTGTTCAATTTATATGTAGTATAAAAATAAATACAGTTTGCTTGTACATAATATAGACACTCAACATTTAATTGCTCATTAATGAATGTTTGTTTGTTTATTTCTTACATTTCAGTAGTACCGTAGTTATACTGTTCTCTGTATCAGTGTTATGGATCTGTGTATTTATTAACGTACAACCACATGACCATTGTAACTTAACCCAGTATCATGCCTAAATAATTGTCTGCCAGATTTATTTAAAGATTTTAAGTGTCTTGTAAAAACTGTCTACTGCATCACATAAACTGATTTGTCAATCATCTTGCTGTTTGAGGGGCTTTTGCTTGGTCATGACTCGCCACTTCCTTATTGACTAAAAAGTCCTTCTCTCGGAGAAATTCACATATTGTGTGTGTTAATGTGCCCCTTGATTATCCTTTGTGCTTTGCTTTATATAAGTCACTCCTGTCATATTACCTGCATGATTTGATTTCTTAATACAGTATATTTATTATTTATTTATTTACTTGTATACATTCTTGTAATACCACTAGGATGCATAGTGTTTCAGGCAGGTCCTTAATCTAACAGATATTTTTAAGCAGGTAATTTCCAGCAAAATTGACAAAAAAAAATTACAGATACATTGTAAGAAAATTTGACACAATACACAAAGATTAGATTAACACACAATAATGACAAAGATTAGAAACTTTGTAGGTACATTATGGTAAAATTTGAGGGGTTATCAACTGGTTCATTGTAGCACAATTTGGGGATCATTTCAAGGAATAATGCAGTAAAATATGCACTCAATATGACAACTATGATATACGGTGATAGCAATGATAACAAAGGTAAAGATTATATGGCTTAGGTACATATGTTGGGGGATTGGGTTGCACCAGATACAGTGTGGGTATAAGGCACTAGGTAGGAAACCATGAAGATGAAATTAGGTACTTTTTGGTTTTATTTTTGAATAAGACAAAAGTTGGACAGCTTTTCAATTCGTTAGGGAGTGAGTTCCATAAACAAAGTCCCTTTATTTGAATACAGTAGTGTGTTTACACAGATTAAGTTTGAATCTGGGGATATCAAAGAGATTTATTTCTGGTATGATGATTATGGGTTCTATTACTTGTGTCCACGAAGAGTTTCAGAGCATGGTTTGCATTTAAGAACAGGGTTTTGTAAATGTAAATGCACAAGATAATGTGTGAAGTGAGTTTATGTTTAGCATGTTTAGGGATTTAAACAAGGGGGGCTGATTGTTGTCAGAAAGCTGAGTTTGTTATTATTCTGATAGCTGATTTTTGCTGGGTGATGATTGAGGTGGTTTGCAGAAGTTGAACCCCCATGCACAGACACCATATGTAAGATAGGGATAGATTAGCACATAGTATAGTGAGAGGAGAGCAGAGTTTGGAACATAATATATGATTTTAGAGAGTATACCAACCGTTTTTGAGACTTTCTTGGTTATGTGTTGTATGTGGTGCTAAAGTTGAGTCTCTTGTCTAAGTATAGGCCACAGGGCAGCATCCTAGGACCTCTCTTATTTCTTATATACATCAACGCTCTGCCTAATGTCTCTAACATCCTTAAACCTATAGTGTTTGCTGACGATACTACCCTCATCTACTCAGATGAGGGTAGTATTGTCAGTATTTATGCCTGATTTGACTTCTATATAGACTGCTTGGTATGAACTGATGATAACCTCATAACTATTAAAAAATATGTATATATATTTTAATTTATTACAAATATTTAATTAAGAAATAGTTATTAAGTAAGATGCTTTTCAGCTCTCAAATCTTCTTTGAGTGAAGAAGTGTACAGAAGAGCCCGACATGCTATCTCGGAGATCCACCGGACGCAGCAAGCAGTGTCTGTACTCAAGAAAGCAGATTATTCACAGTTTGGAAAGTTAATGACTGAATCGCATAATTCACTCAGGTGAGAACATTTCTTAGCCATAAACCTTAGCTGGTTAATAGAAATTTGTGTAAGCAAGCAATAATGACTTTACCATGAAGTTTCACCATTTCTGTGAAAACTATACTGTATATTGATTTCTTTAACTTTCTCTTTGGGTTATTCAATTATAAAAACATCATCTTTACACTGTCTCACTTTCTTAAATCCTTCATTGCCACCTACAAAGTGCAGATGAGGAGTCACAATAATGTGGCTGAAATATGTTGACCAAACCACACACAAGAAAGTGAAACATTGTCGTCCCTTCACTTTCTAGTGTGTGGTTTGGTCAACACCTACAAAGTGTTAAGCAATTTTTTTTGCTTCTAGCATCATTTCACACACATTACCACATAAACACTTCTGTACTTAGAAAGGTTATTCTTACATGTTTCTTGTATTCAGTTATTTCCTCTTTCTTTATAAGATTGTCACTTGCTTAGCTAAATGAACTATGGGATTCAGTTCCCAAACCCATTATGTGCCTTTGTAACCCTTTCTACCCCTCCCAATGGGATGGGTATAGGTGCATAATAAATAAATTAATAATGAAATTTATACTGTATAAAGATATTTATATATACTGTACATTCCATCCAGATTGGAGTGTATAATGACTGTTATTCACTTTGTTGTACATTCACGATTCAAATATTTTCCAATACTTATTGTATAGTGTAATGCTTGAACATACAAAATGGAACCAGATATATATATTTTATCTTTATATAAATTATTTGTTGAATGAGACTGTAGGAAAAAATCCAACCAAAATTTCCATTAGAGCCTGGAAACATTTTGTAAGAGAACAGTACTGTACTCTCCTTTCTCTTAGTAAATCAAATTTTGCAATAATGTATAATGATTTACAGGGCTGACTATGATGTGTCATGCAGTGAGCTGGACCAGCTAGTGGAAGCTGCCTTGGAAGTTGAGGGTGTGTTTGGGTCAAGGATGACTGGTGGAGGATTTGGCGGCTGCACTGTTACATTGGTAGGTGGAGGATAAATGCAGCACATGCTGCCTCAGCTCTAAAAATGGCTCTCTCTATCTGGTTCATTTGTCATGTATAATTATCTAAGCTTAGTTATAAGATGAAAGCTAAGCTTATGGTATCTCGTATTCCCTATAATCTTGGTCATTTAATATTCTATCCATCAATCACTGCAAACGATAATATTGGTATGTTTTTGGTACCTTTGTTTCCTTGATTTTAACCTAAGGTTTGATTCTCGTGGTAGGACAGAAGCATTTTGGCATCATTTCCTTTCACCTGATGCTACTGGTTATTTAGTGGTAAATAGGTACCTGGGAGTTAGACAGCTGCTGTGGGTTCCATCCTGGGAAACGTCAGTAGTAAGCCTAAGGGGGACCTCCATAATTCTAACAGCTAGGCTGACTTATAGCTGGCATTGACTAGGAAAAACACAAGATGAACTATATTATTTTTCTTCTGTCTTCTAGTTTCAACATATGTACCCTCTCCTCACCCCCTCCCTGTTCAAATTCAAATTCAAAATTCAAATTCAAATGTTTATTCAGATAAAGTACATACATACAAGGGGTGATACAAATATTGATGAATTTATAGATAGAGCTAGTACATACAATGCCTAAAGCCACTATTACGCAAAGCGTTTCGGGCAGGAAAAACACTAAAGACTACCCTCTCCTCAGTTATTGTATTTTAGGTCTGGAAGCCATTTAGTAGCATGTCAGCACTTTTTTCTTATTTATCTATGTTTTTGGAGATATGGACACCATACAGCTCTTACAGTGTCAGAGTAGTTAACAGGTGAAATACATTAGGCAGTAATGTGGTGGAGGGTGACTCCATACACAGTTTCAAATGTAAATATGATAGAGTCCAGTAGGCTCAGGAATCTTTAAATCAGTTGATTAACAGTCGAGAGGCGGGATCAATGAGCCAGAGCTCAACCCCTGCAACCACAACTAGGTGAGTATAACCAGGTGAGTACATATTCAACTTAATCGCACGTGGGCTGCTCTTTGATCAGCCCAGTTGCAAATGAACAGCTTGGAAAATTCTTAGTATACACTCCACCAGTTCCTTATGCCATAAAATATTTCAGGTGAAGCAGGACTGTGTAGACCGCCTCATCTCTCACATATTGAAAAAGTACAAAGGTAAACCCACTTTCTATGTTTGTGTGCCCTCTGAAGGGTCTCAACAGTTATCTCTGAAAAGCTCAGGTTTGTAAGATATATATAAGTTTATATACTTGCAAGATAAGTGCCTATGACAGATAGTTTTATTTACTGGACCAAATAACTGCCATTCTTGCAGTTTGTATTTATGAATGCTTTATCATATACTGTACAGTATATATGATTTAAATTTTTTATATAATGTTTATTGAGCTGTGTATATCATGTAAGAAGTTCTGAACAATATTAACCATATTAATTTGCATATACAGTAGTGCTAATGCACATCTTTTGGAATATTGTATTTTGCACACTAATATAAATATATATATAATATATATATATATATATATTTATATATATATATATATATATATATATATATATATATATATATATATATATATATATATATATATATATATATATAATATAAATCTTTGATTGTAGATAACCTGATTAATCTTTGTATGTAGATAGGAGCTGCCTCGTATGGACCAATAGGCCTTCCGCAGTTACCTTTATTATTATGTTCTTATGTGCCTCACCCCCCATTTATCCCTTATGTATCTCCCATGTTTTTACCTTTATTGTCTTATCACCTGACCCAGTGCGGGTATAAATCAACCAGTTCTGAAAATTCTTTTTACTTGAGAATGAACCATGGAGGTTCGAAACGTTGTGCAAATTGTATAAATAAGTGTAATACATTCTATAGTAATTCACTTCTTTTCTTCACCTTGAAATTATGAAAATGAGTTTTGGAGAACTCCTCTTTCAGCTAAGCCCTGATGCTAAGAAAATAGTTAAGAGGGATAGAAGCCCTAAATCAGAAGATAGTAAATACAGAATATGCGGTCATATTGAATGAGACATACATTATATATATATATATATATATATATATATATATATATATATATATATATATATATAATATTTATATATATTTTTATTTATTTATTTATTTATTTATTTATTTTGGGGTACCACCTCTGGTGCAATTATAGGGACCCACAACCTCAAAGAAGGGAACATAGAGCATTCAGAGAAAAACTTGCCGTTTAACTCAGAATACGTACGAGTGTTCGCTACTCCTACCACCCCTTTTTTTATGGTGTACACTTTATTATGCAAGGTTATACAGTTACATATCTGATTTTATACAAAAAATGAACATTAAGAGGACACAAGAAAAAATTTGCTTCCTAGAGGCTGTAGATTTCCTCGAACTCCTCCGACGCCGGGCAGGAACCAAGGACGCAGCGGGCATTCCCCCTCTGGATCGCGACACTCAGGCATTGGAAGAGAAAACTTGCCGCTCTAGGGTTTCTTGTAGTGTCAATGAGCTTGGAACCAAGATCCTTAAGAAACCTTCTTGCACTCTTTCCCCATGGGCCTAAGGTCTCAGACCCTATGGGAACGAAGTTGAAGAAGCCGAAGTATATATATATACACACACACATATATATATACATACATATACAAGTACAGTACTAGATAGGATGGGGGGATACCCAGCATTATCTGAGTTGACCCAGTGCCCATCCCTCCCTTCAAGCACAACTAGGTGAGTACACCTTCCCTGTTCTTTCCCCCTCCCACCATCACTAACCATTTTTCCCTACACGTATCACTGTAATCAAAAGGTTGTGCCCAGAGTGCAAATTTGTTATTCATGCTCGCACAATTTGCAGCTCAGTATCTGACTACACAAGTATTTCAGTCAATGCTAAACTCTACGGACTTTAGGTGGCACTTTTTAACCACCAACTTCATAAATGGATTATACAGGCCAATTTCCCACCTTGAGGGGAGGGAAGAGGAAACCCAGACCTCTTATGACACTCCATAAAGGCAACTTTGTAGGACTGAAGTTGTATGAGGCTAGCCCCAAGCATCTGGCCATCAACTGCCAAGGTTATAGTGAAGATCCAATTTAAAAATTCTCTGGCTTCCTTATTGTCTGATATGACAGTTAATGTTACTGTTCACATCAATTATCTTTAATAAATGTGATATCGGTATACTCATTTGATACTGTTATTGACCAGTGTGTGTGTTTGTAAACCAAGTTATATATAGTAAAATGCAGACAAACTTTAGTTTTTTATGTCCTATGATATATAAAGCAAGTTTACAGTAATTAAAAATACAGAAAAATGTTTCCTTTATTAGTCCTCCTGGCCCCCTTCGAATACTTGTCTATTAGTTCACCATTCCTTTAATACAACTACAATAAATCTCATCTCAAAAGGTATTTGATTGGGCAACTGGTGTGGGCTTGCAAACACTATGAAAATCGGTGTTAAATTTAATTAACCTTTGTTTATTAACAAATTTAATTTACAAATTAGGACATGGACCATGGAAAAAGCTAAAAAGTCTTTCATATTGTTTATTCAAAATATAAAAAAAGGAATACACAATACATTCACTCATAATAAATATATGCGCACTGAGCCCTGGACGCACTAGCTGCTGCTGCTGTACAAGTGACATTAGTTTTAACAACAAATATTATTTTCTTTCTATACTTAACACCATATTTACAGAACACAAACAAAGATCCTTATTTAAGTGAATGATTTCATAACAGAATGATTAGGTAACAGTAACAGCTGAACAAGAAGATATCAATCAAATGATAAGCAAAATGAGTACAAGTAAACATAAGTCATCATTTACACATTGCTATTAATAATCTTTAGCACCTTATGGAGTGATTGGAAATAACTCAAGATAAAAATAAAAACTTAAAAGTTTATATTTGGCCCGTAATTGTATGGTTGCCAGCTAGGGCAGTTTGGGGGAAAAAGTGGACGCCTCACCCCCATCGCCTCCCCGAGGGGAAGCCTGGGCGGCACCAGCTACAAGTGCATAGGTGGCGCCTGGGAGAACATGCCTGGGGCACCGTTCATCATAGGCATCATCATGGCCATACGGTTTGGCTGCATATTACCCTGCCATGGTCCACCGGGCCCCGCTCTGTACATATTGCCCCCATTTCCCATGAAACCTGGATTATGAAGGTTGCCATTTCCTAGTCTTCCGGAGTTGAGGTCCATGGGCCCATTACAGAGCCCTACCCCATTCATCAATCGTGGGTCTTGCTGATTTAGGCCACCGCCGTTTCCAAACATGGAATCAAAATTTTGGAAATTGTTCTGCATCATGTTATTTCTCACTCCGGTGAAACCACTATTCATTCCCATGAAGTTTTGCTGGCTGTTACCCAACATCTGCTCTCCAAGGTCAGTACAAGTACCTATTCTGGAATTCCTGGCATCAGTGAAGGGCTGCGCGATTCTAGGATCCATGGTAGTCCGCTGCGCGTCTGTAGAGTCTGACAGGGTTCTAGGATCCATCATTGTAATTCTTGGGTCTAGTCGTGTGCTTGTGTTGACCAAGGATGTTCTGGTATCTAATACGTCACCTTTATTGTCTACATTGTTTGTTTTGGGGATTCTTGGGTCAGCCCTTGAAGTCCTTGGATCTACTAGAGGCTTGTGGTTTCCTGTGATTCCTTTGGGATCTCTGGAAAATCGCTGGTCACTTGTCCTCATATCAACATCTCCGGTGGTTTGGAATCCTCTATTCAAGAAATGCCGCAGATCAACATCGGAATTGCACATTAGAGATATATCTGTGGGTGTGGAGCGACTGGAGGATGGAGGAGAAGGTGGTGAGGGTTCCCGCTGAATGTCCAGGGGTGGAGTTACACTATGCAAAAAGGTTGTAGCTGCTGAAGTGGAAGGTGGTCTTGACGGTGGGTTTGAGACGTTTTCCTCATCAACTGGTGTCAAACTGTTGATAAAGTCTGCATGTAGGTGCGGAGCCAGAAGGCGAGTTAAATGTTCCCTGATACCATCTACATCACCGCTGCCATGACCAAGCTGTGTAAGCAGATCTTCTGGGGGTGAATCAGGCACACTATCAAGGCAAGATAAAACCAGTTCCACCACATGAGGATGATCCAATCGCTCATAAAGGGTCCTCTCCTTCTCAGAAAAACGTTCTGAAGAGGGTGCCGATTTACTCTTTGTGTTTGTAATCAAGCTCTTCAAGAATTCAAAGTTAGAATTAACTTCTTTTACTTTCTTGGTAATGCTTACAGTCTTCTCAGGTGCAGACACAATCTTCTCGGGTATGGTGGCCACAATCTTCTCTTCGGGTATGGTCTCAATCTTCTCTTCGGGTATAGACACACTCTTCTCCTCGAGCATGGACACAATCTCAGGTACAGACACAATCGTCGTCTCTTCAGGGGTGGGAACATTTACTATTTCAGGTGTGGACCTCCCAGAGGCTGGCGGTGTGTTAGGCTTGCTGGGTGGGTCTTTGCCGTGCAATTCTCGTGGATCGCGAGGTGGGCTAAGTCTTGGGACTGCACGCTGAGCCGTTCTTGGGTCTCTAGGCTCCCCACTAACTCTTGGGTCTCGTGATTCACCACGCACCTCACGCATGTCCCGAGGAATACGCCCTTCTCTAGTGTCACGAGCCTCGCGAGGATCCCTAGGCGGCGTTCTTCTGTTTTCATTTACATTCTCATGTTTAGCTCTTTTGGCAGTTGGAGGAGTGTTTCGTCCAGTGATGGCATCTTCACTATGTGCCAGCTGCGCCGATCTTTTACGATTCTCCTGGGGTGGTGCCCACTGAGACAGCATGCGACGAGGGACGCCTACGGTTACCATCATTTCTATCAGTTGGCTGCGAAGGGGTGTCGAGTCAGCTCGTCTTAACAATCTGAAAAGGTTCCTCTGTAGTATCTTGTGGAGAGATCGTACATTATGGTCGAACAGCGTTGGTGGTGGAGAGGCAATTTGTTTTTCTATAAGGTTGGTAACAGGGACCCAGAGGTCCCGCTTGTAACAGGCAACGGTTATGAGTGCCCTTACCGCCACAATGAAGGCCGAGCCACCGACATAGGGGGTCGTCACTAACGCTTTTAATGCATTCACACCTTTGGCCACTATCTTTGGAATTTGGGTGGCAAGTTCTGGAAAGCGTGATACGTCAGACAGCAGATGAGCTATTAATGCTGCTTCCAAAAATCGAACTATGTGAATTATCAAGCCTTCATTTTCTGCTGTAGTCAACATGTGTATGAGTTGTTCTGCCACGCTTTTGACCGCGGGCCAGGCGCCATTGAAGGTGACCTCATCCAGGTCGCCTGTGGACAGAAGCTGGAAGGCGTGGCGGTAGACATTTGCGAACACCCGTATGGTCCGCTTTACCACTGCATGGTCAGGGTCAGCCAGCAAATCTCGCAATCCAGACACTAAATCTGGCGCGCTCAACATGGCCGCGTATTCCATCACGCAACCTAAAAATAAAAAATAAAACATTAAATACAAATTGAAAAAACAATAAAATTATTCATTCATTATACATCATAATCATATAATTTATTTATAAAGGTAAACAGAACAGGCAGGTATGCTAGGCGGCCCCCTTCCCCCACCGGATTGAGTGCAGTAATTCCACCAATGAGTACAGCTGGTAAATCTTTTAGTACACCTCCTTAATGCTAATTTCACTAAAACAACATATAGATGCACTTTATAGCACATTTAGGTGTTTTCGTGTGCAGTTGAAGTATATACTTACAATAGTAATGTAAATAATTAAATACCCGCCAAATTGGCATGATGATGATAAATCATTAACACCCTAGGCGTTAAGGTGCTAGAGATAAGTACCCAGTAAACTAAACCGATCTCGACAATTCAGCAACAAATTTTGAAAATACTACAAAACAAGATTAACACGGTGGAAAGGTAAACAATTATCCGTCCGTCCGCTGATCGGTCGGTCGGTGTCTGTCTTTACCATACATGCTGTTCAGATTATTTTATTTTCAGTACGAATCAATATAAAACGAAAACCGAAATGCTAGACAAATAACTTCAATTTGTTTCTAGCCCGTGCAGTCAGGGCACAAGAGAACCAGCGTGAAGACGAGACCGTTATTCCCGTCACCCAGCCAGCCACCTGGACCGTCACCACTCAACGCTCTCCTCAGCGTGGAATTACAAAATAAATAAGTTTGTATATAGTACCTGCAGTGCGTTCAAAATGTTGCTTGCTCTATATCGGGGAAGTGCTCGAATCCAAAACAAATACATCAATATTGCTGTATGCAACACAGCAACTACTAACTCTGATCAAAATGATCAGACTGATGGATTTGTTTCCTTATTCTCAGGGCATTAATGTTTTACAGAACATACCACTGAATGACTCTGATTTCCGCGCATGGTCTCTGCAATAGATTATATAACTGACAGGTGTTCGGCCTCGGGTGAGTTGAGTCATATTTCCATCCCCCACTCGCCGGCCATTTTATGAAACTGACTCCAGACTCCCAACCTCCACCCGTTCACTAAGTCTCCATTACATGACCAGAGGCTCGGGAATTCATGTTTTCCTCTATATCGCTGTATAAAAATAGCTCGGACTTCCAATTGCGTGAACATGTCTCATATTTTGCAATACACGTTAAAAAAAAGTTATTTTATTTAAAAATTGTCATTATTTAAAAGCACAAACTACCTGTGCTTTTAAATAATGACAAACTTGCATATCATTGTAAAAGACGATTTAAAAAAAATAAGTAAAAGAGTAAAAAGTTACTCTCCTCTTGTGAAAGTAATTATCAAAAGGCACCAAGCCGGGGAGATTATCCCGTAAAAAACAAATGGTTTAACCTTTATATGAGTACTAAAATAGTCAATATTGTCTTATACAATTTAAACATGAGGCTACTTTTTACAGTATCCTCTTTCCCCTCTTCTTTCACTCCCCGAAAATCTATTATTACTAAGCAATGGGAAACAAATACGTCAGCCTCGACTCCATGGACGGGGGTTCTGTCAAGAATATAATTTATAAAGGCATGTCACTTGGGGCAACACCGACTGGTCTATGGCACTCCCCTACCCAAAATGATTAATTTTGGAAAGTTAGGCGAGGTTAGCCCCAAGCGGCTGGCCTCCAACCTCAGACATTATATTTTATAGATTAAAAGCCAACCGAGAGGCCTTTTCAGGGAGTGAGCCAGCAGAGTGAACTGGGATCTTACAAATTAACTCATTAGCATAAAATTACAAACTTTTCTATTTTAATAGTAACTTTTTATATCGATCAGACTCCCTTTCCAAATTGGTTGCAATTACGACAAATACAAAAATATTTCAATTGCACCACATGTTACAACAAAATTTGCAAGTGCGTTATATTGAACATAGATGGTTTATGCAGTGGTGTGAGCGACCCACGAGAGTACACGAGCAATGCGACAATGACTGTCCACGTCAGTGACCATGAGACGAGTGCGTGATGTACATTGATTAGTGGCCAAGACTACAACCCCACCATAAAACATATTCCCTAATTTCTGTGTACACAACAGTAAGGATGTGCTAATATTTATATTTTGTTTTATGGAGAAATTATATATCTACTTCGATAAACAAATATTTGTAGATTGTCTAATATTTGTATACCAGTTGTCGTTGATGTCCATCTTAATGAAACTCATTAGTTATTAAAAAACATCCCCTCAAGCGCCTTTCGACTCCTTCAGGCCTGCAGGACAAGCACCACTCATCAACAACCTATTAAGCCTATATTAATTCAGGCTTTTACCATCGACGACAGACGAGTGTCAACCTTGTGGTGAATGACCCGGTTCCAGATAAGACTGGTTTTGGGACCAGCCACCCGACACAGCTCTTACTTTCGGAGGAAAATGTTAACGCGTTAAAACACTTGGACATTATGAATACTAACACCCGCCCTCGTCCACCATAAACATGTTGATTGGTCACTACACTACTGCAGTGGCCTTAGCAACACTCCGGTTACCCCCCCCCCCCCCCCACACACACGTACGTGAGCCCAGCGAGTCACCACCCAGCATGTAGTATTTACATAGAAACATCACTGCAATACTATTGATCACTTTTCACTAGTATACAAAAAAGGAGAGGGGAAGAGGAGAGGAGAGGAGAGGGGGGGAAGGAGGAGGTAGAGCAAGAGGAGAGGGGGGGGAAGGAGGAGGTAGAGCAAGAGGAGAGGGGGGAGAGGAGGTAGAGCAAGAGGAGAGGGGGGAGAGGAGGTAGAGCAAGAGGAGAGGGGGGAGAGGAGGTAGAGCAAGAGGAGAGGGGGGAGAGGAGGTAGAGCAAGAGGAGAGGGGGGAGAGGAGGTAGAGCAAGAGGAGAGGGGGGAGAGGAGGTAGAGCAAGAGGAGAGGGGGGAGAGGAGGTAGAGCAAGAGGAGAGGGGGGAGAGGAGGTAGAGCAAGAGGAGTGAAGAAGGTAGCAATCTGTGTCAACCCAATTAATCGATTATACATTTAAACCTTCAATGCTTCATTATATACCAACAGGTGTTGAAGGAGCGCCAATTGATATTTATATGTAATTGTTAACCTAATTACTCACACCAGAACTAACTACACTACAGCGACCTGTGGCACCCACACCTACGAGTGTTGGTACCACGTCTACACCACACACAACAACTATGCCATAAAGAACAATGTGCCTAGTCATATGCGATGGAAAAAACAATTTCTGAACGGTAATCGATAACGCAAAAGCACATTACTTCCGCTGGAGCTGACGGTGACGTTTTAAATACTCAAACTAGCTAGACACGAGAGTAGCGTCGGTAGAAGTTCCTGTAGCTTTAGGCGTCAATAACACTACTTTCTTGACACTCTTATATGCAAATACTACATTTTACTAATTTAACATGACACTCGACAATGAAACTTGACTTTTTTTAAATATTTATGCTGCATTTTGAATACAATTCACTATAATATAAATCGTATATAATTTGTCTTCTACCTCAGATAGTGCGCGCGAGAGAATAGGGGAAGAATGGGAGGGAGAGAGAGAGAGGAGAGAATATGGGAGTGGAATATTCTATTACAGCTATAGTACAATGTATGAACATTGTTGTTGTGACCACCTAAAGAAAAAAAAAGTAATTATCAAAAGAGGGCACCAAGCCTCGAAGGCTATGTAATGTGGCCACCTAAACTTCCGGAAAACTGTGGCGAGTCCCTGGAGTTAAAAGCTGAATTCTAACAACCAAATACGAATGGACAGAGCTCGGTATTTACAGTACCCTCCGTCCCCCTTAACTCTGTAGGGACGTTAAATGACCTGTAATTATTAAGTCAATTACGTCTCTGAAGGATCATGACATCACTCGTAACAAATGGTGTATGGTTATGCGGGTAATTACATCTCGTGTTACATAATTACCGGTGTTCGTGTAATAAATCAAAGGAAAACCCATTAGCCTAATAGGAGTGGAAGTGCACATGTCATCGGCGACTCCTGTGTTATGCCTCGCCCTCACTTCTCTGATATATTGCTCATTAAGCCTCATTATACTTGCAAGTTCACTGATAAATGCCCAAAGCACATGTGCGCGCGCTTGTTACCTAAATGTGCTTCCAGTACGAACTTCAACGCCTGGGCCCGGTTTATCGGTCACCGGTGTCCTATTGTAATAACTTCCAATACTTAATTTTATATGCCTACTCATGAATCTGAAACATATAGAGTTAACTCCTATTACCTCTCCTGTAAATTCATTCTACTTGCTCCTCTCCATTCCCTATCTGACCTTCTCGTTTCCACCAATGTTGTCTAACCCCATGATTGTGCTAAGATTCCCATTTTGTTCAGTTTGTCAATATTTTTAAGAGCTTCTATGTTGTCATCGGGGTTCTTTTCTAGCGTTTTGTGTTCACTCATCTAAATGTGCGTTTAACTGTTAGGACCAATTGGGACAGGCAGCGTGGAGAGCCGTGTGCGCCTCCATGTAGTGTACATTTAGTGGGAGAAGGTATACCTTGCGATGGTTTCGGGGCTCAACATCCCCGCGGCCCGGTCCTCGACCAGGCCTTCTGGTTGCTGGACTGGTCAACCAGCGATGATGGAGAAGAGGTTATAACTTAGCTACTGGGCTCCGCCTTTCCGGCCGTCTAATGACTGTCGACACTATTTTTTTAATAGATGGTAGCTTATACAATTTTCTCAATTTAGTTCGCTCCAGTTGCATACTGCATTTACTTTTTCTCCTCACAGCTCCATAGCTCATCTGGACCAGGATTCACTAAGCAGTTACGCAAGTACTTACGAAACTGTACATCTTTCCTCATTATTTGGCAGCTTTATTTACATATATTAAACAGTTTACGAGCTCCGAAGCACTAGGAGGATGTTTGTAACAATAATTGATTTCGAAGTTTAAAATCGTAAATTGTTTAATAAATGTAATGTAAAAAAAAAAAAGCCCCCAAAGATTAAAAAAAAAAGATGTACAGGTTTGTAAGTGACTACGCGTTGAATCTTGGCTATGGTGTCTAACTTCCAAGTAAGTAATTATCAATAGAAGGCACCAAACCGGGATGGCTATGTAGTCTAACTTCCAAACATCCTCCTTCTAAACACATTGTTGACATTTAAATCGTTAAACCAGATCATTTTGTACATATGGTGTTCGAAAGATTTAAGCGCGTTTAACAAAACAAAAACAAAAATCCCTGTATATTATTTAAATGCCAATACGATAGCAAAACAGCTGCAAGACGTGTGATGTCAAATTGGCCAGATTTGTCTATTAGATTCTCGAGGAATATACCACTCAAAGAAACATTGGGAAAGCAAGATTTGGAAAATCTTGAAAACCAGCAAAATGTTGAACAACTGATTTGGGAATCAACATTGTTAGTTCTGACAGGAGCAGAAACCTAGCCAGAGGGGCTTAATATGCAATGTTATTTATTGTCCGTGGTATCTTACTTGCCCAATGGTTACGAATAAGTTACGCAAGAGTAACCAATCCACTTGCATTTAGACAATACATGCAATACTTAAGTTCCAGTACTAAAAGATTGGGCAGGTTAAACATCTCAGTAATGCACTTTAGTCTACAACGATAACAATGATAAAAAATTTTAATGAAAGGTGACCCCATATACATTTAGCTTGAATTCATCAAGCGATTCCACGTTATCCGATAATTTGTCCCATAAACAAACACTGCACATGAAGCCATTGTTAACGTGCGCGGCATTATGTCAGAGGTTGTCTACTTCAAAGTTTCTCTCCATCTTCAATCTAGGAAGGGACCTCCGCTTCATAATGTACTGCTTTTGGGGTCTTCTTATTTCTTATCAACTTTGCATTTGTTATTGTTAGTCAAAAAGCCATTCTTCAAACCAATTCTAGAGTATGCAGTTTGAGAAGGGTAAGAGCTGCAGCTGTTTGGAACCCCCCCCCCCTCAAATTTCAATGATTGGTGTTTAGCTTCTTAAATCAATTGGGCTCTCAGTCATATCTACATTTGAAGCATACTACAGAAGTAATTACCAGATTTATGGCTATATAGCATCATGACCCACCAGTTGTATGATTAAATCTGTTCACGATTTGATATGAAAAAATTGTTTTTAATGCCTGTGGCTTATTCGGGTAATTTTGTTTCCAGCTGTTGTCCCTCACCTGGAGAAAATGTCCATTTGGTCCATTTCCTTAGTATATTGTACGCTACGGTCTCTTATAATACAGTGTTACTTCATGAAGCCTATCTTTACAGCTCATGCCTTTATCTTTGGCATTCGTCCTCTTCCAAATATCTGAACTTCCATTTTATTGTGCTTTACCAGGTGGCGCATGTTCCATGCTGGAGCGGCATACTTCATCGCAGGTTTAATGCCATGATTAACGGCCATAATTTCCTATATCATACCTGCTTCCGTGTATGGGGCTTTTGTCATGATGTGCTGTTTTGGATGGATGTGTATATAACCAGATATCATATATACTTTTAAAACTATGACTGGAGTTTGCTATAATACCTCTCTTGGGTAGCCCAATTAATTTCCATAATGTTCTTATGCTGAATGAGTACCACCTCCTTGAGGTGTTTCCGGGGCTTAAACGTCCCCGCGGCCCGGTCGTCAACCAGGCCTTCCCGTTGCTGGACTGGTCAACCAGGCTGTTGGACGCGGCTGCTCGCAGCCTGACGTATAAATCAGCCTGGTTGATCAGGTACGTCGCATGTGTATCTCTAAGAAACGTGATGACATTCATCTGGCGAGAGCATAGTAAGGGAATAGAATGAACAAGCCGATGTAGAAGCTATCTAATAGCCCAAAAAATTTTGAACGCGCGCGCGTGTGCAGGGAGTGGGGTGAGTGGGTTAGGGAGTGGGGTGAGTGGGTTAGGGAGTGGGGTGAGTGGGTTAGGGAGTGGGGTGAGTGGGTTAGGTAATGTGAGGGAGTGAGTTAGCGAGCATGCCTGCTGAATGAGGAAGTGTGCTGATAGGAACAAAGTTTTTTTTTGGATAGCGGTGCTAGGGAGGGACGGAGGTTTGTGTTCTTAGCTAACAGGAACCTTCATCTGTTCCACTTGCCTATTAACTTTACACGAAAGTAGTTTTCGTCACGTCCCTAAGATATCTAACGTCCATGCATGTCTTTGTGCCATTACTGCTCAGCCTAAAGTGACATTTCATCGATTTCCAAGTGTGCGTACCCTGTCCCTCCCTCTTATGCTGTCTCCCCCCCCCCATAACCCCCGTCCCTTCACTTCTCAGATTAGTCTTGCACACAACAGCTAACCCCCTTTCCTTTCTGAATGTTAGTTTTGTGTGTAGGATGCACGCGTGTCGGAATTGAGGGGAGAGGGTTGTGTCGGGATTGGGGGATAGTTGTGTCGGGATTGGGGGGGGGAGGATGTTTATGTCGGAATTGGGGGAGAGGGTTGTGTCAGGATTGGGGGGATAGTTGTCGGGATTGGGGGGATGGTTGTCGGGATTGGGGGGATGGTTGTCGGGATTGGGGGGATGGTTGTCGGGATTGGGGGAGGGGGTTGGGTCGGGATTAGGGGGGGATAAGGGGGGGAGGGATGAGGGGGGTGGAAATGGTAGTGTTTGTTGGAGGGAAGTAATCATCAAGAGAAGGCACCAAGCTTGTGGGGGGGGGGGGCCGTGGATGTGACTTAGGGAAAGGAGGGGGATGGATGTACTTAGTTGTGCTGGCGAGGGTTGAGCTTCGGCTCTTAGTCTCACCTCTCAATTATCAATCAAATTTTGTGTGTAGTGTAAATTGTGTACAGGTTCCTAAATCTATTTAGGACCCTGTACACAATTTGATGTGATGTGTACACTGTACACATCACAGTAACAAGGTTATCGCGAATAATCTCGCCTTTCTAATCGTCAGAAGTATAATGTACAGACTCTCAACCTGTTTGTCCTCTACCATAACTACATATTTATCTCAAAACACCCACACATGCACACAGGATGCAGCCCGAAGCAAACGTCAAACTCCAAGGTACCTACTTAATGTTAGGTGAACAGAGGAATTGGGTGAAAAAACTACCTATTTGTTTATATCTCGACCGGAAATCGAACCCGGGCCGTTAGTCCTAACAAAGACCCCCAAATCGATTCCCGTTTGGCTGCGCACTCCGTCCTCATAAACAATGGCCAAAATCCAATCCATGGACCCACACGTTAATGAATGAAAAACGGATCACACACGACTCAACTGATGACGTCCGAAGACTTCCGAAACAAATGTTTTGCTGACGACTTTTGTTCGAACCACAACGCTGTAAATGCTTCACCCACGTACTACAATTATATATAATCGTCAACAGAACATAAACACCTAACCTAACTAATGCCTAAATATGCACAATATGCTAATATATAATATTAATTTATATTTGAGAAAATTTCTATTTTGAGTGAATAGCATGTTAAAATTGATGAATGCGTCTTTGGGGTCGACCGCTGGATGGAATGGACTTGGTCTGAGGTCTGGTTGAACTGCAAGGTGGGTGTTTACGTGTGTACTCACCTAATTATATTTGGGGAGGGGGGGGGGGGCGTGAGAGCTTCGTGTACGAGAATGAGAGCAATGGATGGGGGAGGGGGGGGGGTCGCCCTGTGAAGTGATTGATAGTGTCAAATAAAGGGGGATGAAGTGAGGGGTTTGAGAGCTGAGCTGATACAGTACTGTGCATCACACGTGGTGATACACAGTACTGATACAGTATTTCTCTTTTGTAACAAGTTTAAAATATTATAACTTAGCCCAACTTTCCTCGTGTCTGGCCTTCAAGTATAATTTATTCCAAATTTCAGGATGGAAGTAAACTCAAAAGCAGTATACAATGAAAACTATACAATTGTTGTTAGGTCTGTGTTTATAAACATGGCTGGCCAAGCGAGGAACAATCATTAAGGATACAATCTAACGTTGAATAACAATTACGAATAGAGATTGGAATTAAAGCAATATCCGCACAGTACAAATAGGCACATTTAACACGTCTAGTACATTGTTAATGCTAGTCTCACTTTCCATATGAAAAAACAGCACAGCGAATAAATACGAAACCAACTCATGCTAATAAACACTACCTGATGTGTAAAAAAAAAAAAAGATTATGTAAATGAATCGCCAAGGTTTAACAGCATGCACTTCTAGGACAACGTAGTTCAAACTTCTACACGAAACAATTAGAAAATATCACTAGTATATATATATACCAGTTCACACCCGCTGTAGAGCACTAGTTTTGCAAGATATCAGAAGCTCGTTAAATCGCGGGTACTGCAAACTACGCCTGAACAGGAACTTCAGGCGAATTTCCTGATCAGGAAATTACTTACTGATTAAGTATATTTGCAGACTATAATAAAGATGCTTTATATAATTCCCTGGAAGCCCGCGGAGAGCCGCAGGAAGACTCGCCAAGCTAAGAGACGTGACTAAGGTAGTTCCATGCAGACACGTACAGTAACTTGTCATAAACGAGAAAAAACAGCCATCACATACCAGCTCAATATGGATATCCGTAAATCCGTTTGTAAAGAAATCAGGCAGCAATAATTAGTGGCAGTAATTCTCAGGAGCAGCAGTCAGTATCATCAATACAGTAATACCAATACAGGAAAATCAAAGTACCTGTATATTACCTAAGATAATGTTCAGTACAGACCTAAGCCAACGCAGCAGTGTATTAAAGTGAACAAAAACCAATAGGATACCAATCTTTGAATCTAGAAGTGAAAGCAATGGGAATGCTACTAGACAAAGTTCTAACTTAGATCTTACTTGGATTATGCCTTGCGGGTTAGACCGTTAAACAACAAAAATATATTTCCATTAAAAATATACAACGTAGAATGAAGTTAATCCCAGGTATTACACAAAAATATTATTATAAACACAAACTCCTTCCTCGCGAAGGCAGAGGAATGCCTGAAGGACAAATGAATGACGGACCAAAGATTGTTTACATAAACGTGGCGTTCAAACGAGAACTCTTAATTAACAACGAATTAAAACAGGACAACTTTGATTTGGCATGTTACAGTAAACTGTTTCCACGGTGAATATTACACCCGGTAAACCATACTGGCTGGCTAGTTTACTAACTCACACGGACATTTATATTGAAGATTTTAAACAATGATATAGAATCCAAGTACATTAACGTTTTAGGGGGGTAGAAATAGCCTAAGCTACTCTATCCCTTTGAGATGTATTTCTTGCTTATCTCAATAAACATACTTGAACTTGAACATTAACGTTTGTTATTTTATAAACAAAAACTAACAATAAACCGAAGAACGAAATTCTCAATTATAATTTTATGGTGTCGCCAGCACTGGTTTATTTACGGGTATATGCAAGAGCATGTAACTGCTGCTAGCGCAACCCGTCCTCTTAAAAATAACGTGGCTTTTCGCTGGTATGCGCGCTATGGCCAAAAGTGAACGTAATTTAAAACAAAAGTGACGTACTGTCCCGTTTCCTGTTTGAGTCGTCCGGCCTAATCGGAAAGGTTTGGAGAGGAAACTGTCAACTAACATTTTTCATAAACATTTGAAAATTTTATGAGAACTTCCTGCCCACCTAACCTACCCTTAACTTACTGTTGTTGAAAAAAAAAATATATATATTTTCATTTTCAAATTACGTCCACTTTCAAAAGCCAAAAGCGACGTTATTTTTAAGAGGATAGATGTGCCTTAATGGACAGCTTGCCGATACTAGACTACTTGCCCTCTTGCCATTTACACCTAACTTTGCAATTGTTAACAGCTCATCTTATATGCCTTTATTTGTACATTACTCGTTTTTACACCATTCCATATTATAATTATCATTCAGGACTCCAAGAGTAAGGACTTTATAATATGGGGTGAAGAGTGTGGGGGCCTAAAGGGCCAGTCAAGTCGTATTTACAAAATTACTTTCACTATCTGCAGTTTGTCTGTGGTCGGTTAGAGATACGCTACACTCGCAACCAGACCTCTTCACACTGGTTATGATATAATTAAGAAATATCCCCGTTCATTGATCTGGATTGTTTGCTGCATTTTTACTCAAAATTGCAGCAAACAAAAATTAATATATTTATATAATATATACAATTTATGTCGGCTAGAGTATATCATCAGTATTTTGTGTGGTTTTGAGGGATGGAGGGGATTGGTCGAGGGTGAGGTCGTAAGAAGT
Source organism: Procambarus clarkii (assembly GCF_040958095.1). NCBI lineage: Eukaryota > Metazoa > Arthropoda > Malacostraca > Decapoda > Cambaridae > Procambarus > Procambarus clarkii. The sequence continues at coordinate 11,826,228 of NC_091240.1, read as the reverse complement.
GGGATCAAGGGGGTGGGACGGGGGGTGGTAAGAGGTGGGATCAAGGGGGTGGGACGGGGGGTGGTAGAGGTGGGATCAAGGGGGTGGGACGGGGGTGGTAGAGGTGGGATCAAGGGGGTAGGACGGGGGGTGGTAGAGGTGTGGTGGGGGGTTTGGAATAGCGTATCTCATCCTTTTGTGTGTATTTATACCTCAAACATTTTTTAAATTTTGTGGTGGGGGCGAGGAGGGGGGGGGGGGGAGGTGTTGAAAAGCGTACGCCTTTTTTGTTTATCGAATTGCAATTTGTATATACATGTAATTTGCAGATTATGATATTGATAAATCTACAACATCCCGAGAAAATTCCCATTCATTATGTCCTATCGCGAGCAAAACTGTACAACATAATCCAAGTAAGACACTATAGTCAGTGAAGCTGTAAGCCAAAAGTTACTTTAATTATTAACCAACTGGTCTTACTGCGCACAATCATATTGCTATCATGGTTTACGTCTTTTAAGAATCAATACTCCCAAGTCCCTTTCTCGACCTGATTTACCAAGCTCTAGAGGAATAAGCTGTTATGGAGCACCGTTCCTCCTGCGCCTTGACAAGAGGCAGTCGTTGTGCAGTGAATGATCAACAACCCGTCCTCTTAAAAATAACGTCACTTTTGGCTCGTATGCGCGCTATGGCCAAATTTGGACGTAATTTGAAATGAAATCGACTCAAAAGTGACGTTCTGTTCCGTTTTCTATTTGAGTCGTCCGGCTTACGCGCAGAGGTTATGAGAGGACTCTTTTAAATTAACGTTTTTCATAACGTTTTGAAACTTTATGAGAATTTCCTGCCCACCTAACCTATCAAAGGACCCTTAACTTACTGTTGAAAAAAAAAAATCCGAAATTTATTTTCATTTTCAAATTACGTCCAAATTCGGCCATACGGGCAAACGGCCAAAAGCGACGTTCTTTTTAAGAGGACAGGTTGGATCAAAGCCGTAAAGATGCCTTCCAGGCATGTTGAGCCACACAAGTGCCCTGTCCCACCACCAACTGGAATCTCGGAAGTCACTTACCCTGAGCTGGAGCTCACCATCCTCCATCACCCGCACATACAAGCTCTACTTCTCGCTACACTTGTCACCCGCTCAACGGCAGTGTAGCACGGCTGTTTCAGACGCAGTTACCCGCAATATACTAACAATTAAAAATTACACATGTGAAACGATCATTTATTTTACGGGGTCACTACTGCAACAATGTAAGTAAATGTCTACGTTATTCTTACCGAAAGTGTTTATTTTATTTATGTCTTGGCAAGTATAGTGTTAGGCAGTTATGAAACAGTTTCAACCCTTTTACCCTGTCGTAGCTCAGTCGATTAAGGCAGTGTCTGGGATGCTCCCGGACGCAGGTTCGAATCCTTGTTACGGCCCTTGTGGATTTGTTCAGTTATGAAAGGTTAATTTAATGAATCATGTTTCCAGTAATATATAGCATACAATACCTGGCAGCCTACCCAGTGCCTTGACGCTGCCTTCCTACTAAACGAGGTTAGATCTGATCTACCATCAAAGTACTACAAGCACCCCGTGCGCTTGTTTCGTGGCTAGTGCTGAAACATTAACATGATTGTATTTGTACATAGCAAAGATTTAAGTTTTGTCGGAATAAGCTCAGATTTTCTCATTTACAACACTGAGTCACATGAAATAGTAAATACAGAGTGCTGCACATATAAAGTCCGATCTAACGATGTAATAAGCGTACAATTTTATCCTTTACGTGAACGTAGGTCATACACGTGTGAACGTAGGTCATACACGTGTGAACGTAGGTCATACACGTGTGAACGTAGGTCATACACGTGTGAACGTAGGTCATACACGTGTGAACGTAGGTCATACACGTGTGAACGTAGGCCATACACGTGTGAACGTAGGCTATACATGTATAACCCTTGGCTATACAGGTGTAAACTTGTAGTACACTGGGTACACACCTGTAAACCTCTGGTACTTAGCGTAACACGCAGCTTCGCGTGTAGCCGTCCGTCACGTCACGGTAAACATGTCACCTCATCATGCTTCCCGAACATATTTCACTTTCGTATCAAAGTAATTATTATAAGCAATATTGAAATTCTATATTGATCAAACAATATACAAAAATCTTATTATACAAGACCAACTATGAATGTGTAGATTAAACGAAATTTCCCACAAACCAATTTTACTGGATTCTCTGGCCAATAAAAAATTTAAGACTAATATAAGTATCATACTAAAAATGAATTATCCATATTATAATTAAATCTTGTGTTAGCAACACGCGATCTTGATACAAATTTTTGGTAACGTCGCATTAGATATTATGGCTTGTTACGTAATGAGGTCAAGATAGGCTGTGTATGGCCTCCACACCACTTGAAACACACACACAAACTTGCAAGTGCACACTAGCCAAATGTGACAAAATTGAAGCGTGTTTGGTATCCCAAAATAACCCAGCCAGGACAGCAGCCGAGCCCAGGAGACTCGCGCTCGATAATACAATACTGATCATATAACACACCAAGTGGGTCATTGATTACTACGGTAATTATGTGAGATTTTGTGGAACATATGAACGTGTATAGATAGGATCTGCCTCGCTTGATCCAGCAGACCTACTGCGGTGTTCCTTTTGTTCTTGTAGTTTTAAAAGGGACATTCTGGAAGAATTCTTCGTCCCTATCATCGTAACTCTTGAAAAGTAACAGATGTTGCAAGTAATTATAAGGCAGAGTATATTGAGCGGGTCTGAAGAGATCCGTCGACTACTGTCCGTGGGCCGGGCCGACACCGCTAACCCAAGCTGGCGAGCCACACCTCACAGCTTGCCAGCTGACCTGCCACACAAACCAGTGCAGTCACGGTGCCTCCCTAGCCTCACCTTGGCTTTCATATCCTGGGTTCATCACACACAACTTCATTCAAATCTGAAAATGAGAGATGATTGTGTGTTATTGACGTTATCATCAAAAACTTTGCACAGGAAGAACGACTGGACAATAGACAACGCATAAAATCTTAGGAATTCACGTACAGGTTATTTTCACCTAGAGCCTTTGGGAAAAAACCTACTAGGATTAGAGCAGCTGTGATGATACTTCTCCAGGTAAGTGAGGTGAGAGTAGGGACACAAGTGAGAGGAAAGCCTTAAAGGGGTGTGTATCACGTGATTGCTCGACTTGTTTACTTGCACGTGTCGCCTCAACGTTATTGATTGCCAGAGCAGACTCTCAGGCTGCGCACTCTACTTCTCTCCAGAGCCGATCTCTCTATTGACATCTCTGCATTCACACGAATTTGCATTTATTCGAGTATAACTCCATTGTTAATGAACGAGCTACTCAACAGCAGCTCTCATTAACAAGCCAATATGTTTGCATCTCTATAAATGTACTATTATATTATATATATAATTATATATTATATATATATAATATATTATATATATATAATATAATATATATATAATATATAAAAAAAGGCCATCTCGTCGATGGCCTTATGGACATAACAGATAAACATTCCAGTTGAATCCACTGCAGCTTCAACCAGTCCCGACAGGACCTGTCAGTCTGTAGACAACACTAGCGAGAGGTCGTGGTGTAAAAGTTACCACACTTGTCCTACAACCAAGAAGACCAATCCAAATGTAAAGTAAATGATGCCAGATACCTGTTTTGAGTGCTTGGCCCAAATCCTATTCCAAGCTTCAATATATTTATTCTAGCAATATATAACAAATGGCTATTGTGCAAAACGTTAAATTGAATGGTGTATAATTCACGCTTATATTTTACAATATGGATACACCATGCAGGTGCTGCATATTTCTGCACTAGTCTGATGTGAGATACAGAGTCCTAAACAACTAGTTCAGATTCAGAAGTCTACAAGAAAAAGTTAAGAGTCTGGTAGTGAACTGTATTACCTACACCAAAGTATGCAGGTTAAATGTAAAATTTGGGTTCGCTACCAGCTCAGTGCCTCCAAACTTTTAACAGATCTCAGGTTATATAATCTTCAGCATATCGTGGTCCATGGGTTAACCTGGTACCTGGTTGATAGTTCTGGGAGTTCTACTCCCCAAACCCGGCCCGAGGCCAGATTTGACTTGAGAGTTTGGTCCACCAGGCTGTTGCTTGGAGCGGCCCGCAGGCCCACATACCCACCACAGCCCGGTTGGTCTGGCACTCCTTGAGGCACGGGTCTCGGGTTACCAAGGCCATTGGTTCGATCCCTTCATGATCCAATGATTTTCTCAGATATACCACGTTATTGTGATTTCATTGTGTATTTCAAACCTACAATTTAGCAATCTTGCATATGCAGCTGATTGTATCAGATTAGTGTGTGCTTCCAAAGGTAGGCCTGATTTCCACTTCAGGTCATGTTCTTACTCCGGGATTATCGTCTTCCCACTTGGTATCCTGCAGCCACTTGTCTAATTACCTGCTCGATACGTAGTTGATGAGGTTCTTGGAGTTGTTCTACTCCCAAAGCCCGGCCAAATCCAGACTCGACTTGCGAGAACTTGGTCTAACAGGCTGTTGCTTGGAGCGGCCCGCAGGCTATTATTCTCGGAATTTGTCTAAGTCTTCCTGTATTTTTTTTGCACGCTTCCTCTGATGTATACCGTCAGTAAACACTAACAAGGAGTTTATCATTATGGAAAATAATTTACATATCTGGATTGAGATTTGTCTTGTAACCGTCCACTGAAGGATCCCAAATATAACACCTATCTACCATGATTTACTGCTCAGAGCTGGGGGTTACCCAAAGACTGCACGTCAGTAAGTGTCATATTTTGTCAAGTCGAACACCAGGAAAGCAGCATTGGTTCCTCGATAGTAAATAGGCACCCTAGAGCGAACTCTTTCTTGTTCGGCTGTGTCCCACACCTGCATCTTGACCTCACTTCCAGACCTGTTTCACGGTGTCACCTCACCTCCAGACCTGTTTCACGGTGTCACCTCACCTCCAGACCTGTTTCACGGTGTCACCTCACCTCCAGACCTGTTTCACGGTGTCACCTCACCTCCAGACCTGTTTCACGGTCACCTCACTTCCAGACCTTTCATTGTGCCACTTCCAGACCTGTTCCATAGTGTCACCTCAATTCCAGACCTGTTCCATAGTGTCACCTCAATTCCAGACCTGTTTCATTGTGCCACTTCCAGATCTGTTCCATGGGGTCACCTCACTTCCAGACCTGTTCCATAGTGTCACCTCACTTCCAGATCTGTTCCATGGTGTCGCCTCACTTCCAGACCTGTTTCATTGTGTCACTTCACTCCCAGACCTGTTCCATTGTCACTTCACCTCCAGACCTGTTTCAGTGTCACCCCCTCCAGACCTGATCCACGGTCGCCTCGCATCTGGTTCTACTCCATGGTTGAATTCCACTGGGCTTGTGGCCCACCTTCCTTATTATTAAATATTTTTCTACTGGCCCACCATCACGATTTAAGGTTCATTTGGCTCTCCCCATGGTAAAATATTCCATTTTCTTGCCCTTCCCATGGTAAAATATTCCATTTTCTTGCCCTTCCCATGGTAAAATATTCCATTTTCTTGCCCTCCCATGGTAAAATATTCCATTTTCTTGCCCTTCCCATGGTAAAATATTCCATTTTCTTGCCCTTCCCATGGTAAAATATTCCATTTTCTTGCCCTTCCCATGGTAAAATATTCCATTTTCTTGCCCTCCCCATGGTAAAATATTACATTTTCTTGCCCTTCCCATGGTAAAATATTCCATTTTCTTGCCCTTCCCATGGTAAAATATTCCATTTTCTTGCCCTTCCCATGGTAAAATATTCCATTTTCTTGCCCTCCCCATGGTAAAATATTACATTTTCTTGCCCTTCCCATGGTAAAATATTCCATTTTCTTGCCCTTCCCATGGTAAAATATTCCATTTTCTTGCCCTTCCCATGGTAAAATATTCCATTTTCTTGCCCTTCCCATGGTAAAATATTCCATTTTCTTGCCCTTCCCATGGCAAAATATTCCTCATTTACTCCTTCAAGTTTTAAAGTACAGTACTGGCTCTGGTGGTGGTGGTTCCAAGAATCGCCGCCTCCGCCGCCCATGGTCAAATGTTCCCCTGCTGGGCCTCCATAAGGAGGTATGACAGCTGGTGGCCCAAGAGCCTCGAATTACTTCATAAAAACCCAGCCCCACAGTTCATAATTCCCAGATGAAATACCGACCAGAAATCCCTCCCCAATAACTGAAAAATGGCGCGCGCACACAATTAGGTAAGTACACACGAGCCAGAGCTCAACCCCCACAAGCACAATTAGGTAAGTACAGTTAGTGGCACACTCTATGGTGTATTACAGGTCACTGGAAACAGACCTACCAGAAAGTTGGAAGACAGCTAACGTAGTCCCAATATACAAAAAGGGTGACAGGCAAGAGGCGCTGAACTCCAGGCCAATTTCCTTAACTTGTATACCATGCAAGGTGATGGAGAAGATCGTGAGAAAAAGGCTCGTAGAGCATCTGGAGGGAAATAGCTTTGTAACACACCACCAGTATGGGTTCAGAGATGGTAAATCGTGCCTCACAGGGTTAATAAGTTCTATGACCAAGCAACAAAAATTAGGCAAGAAAGAGAAGGGTGGGCAGACTGCATTTTCTTGGAACTGTCAGAAAGCTTTTGACACAGTACCCCATAAAAGGCTGTTAAAAAAGTTGGAGCAACAGGCAGGAGTAAAAGATAAGGTACTCCAGTGGATAATGGAGTATCTAAGCAACAGGAAACAGCGAGTAACTGTGAGGGGGAGACATCAGAGTGGCGAGATGTCGCCAGCGGAGTCCCACAGGGCTCTGTACTTGGACCCATCCTGTTTCTAATATGTAAACGATCTTAGAAAGGGTATAGAATCATTCCTCTCAATGTTTGCTGATGATGCAAAAAATATGAGAAGAATCAAGACATGAAAATAGACAGAGACTACAGGACGACCTGGACAGGCTGGAGGAATGGTCTAGAAAATGGCTACTAAAGTTCAACTCAGCAAAGTGCAAGGTAATGAAATTAGGCGAAGGGAGCCGAAGGCTGAACACAAGGTACTATCTGGGAGGTGAAATCCTGCAAGAGTCAACTAGAGAGAAAGATCTGGGGGTTGATATCACACCGAACCTGTCCCCAGAGGCCCACATCAAAAGGATATCATCAGCGACCTATGCTAGACTGGCCAACATAAGAACTGCCTTTAGAAATCTGTACACCAGTTGATTGACAGTTGAGAGGCAGGACCAAAGAGCCAAAGCTCAACCCCTGCAAGCACAAATAGGTGAGTACTCACACACAGCTAGGTAAACAGGGGCATCAGGGTGAAAAACTGTGCTCATTGGTTTCAGCCTAAGCCGGGGATCGAACCCGGACATTAGGACTACGAATCCCGAGCGCTGTCCACTCAGCCGTCAGGCCCCCACTCACAGATAAGCTTGCTCCCTGACAAGAGAGCAAGCTTATCTTGGCTGCCAACACCCACACATCGTGTACTGTATTTTCCTGGTTGATGGGGTTCTGGGAGTTCTTCTACTCCCCAAGCCCGGCCCGAGGCCAGGCTTGACTGGAGTAGCCTATTTCTAGTCCTATTTCTAAACTTCCCTTCACCTGTTCCTCTGTCTTAAAAAAAATCCACTAAGCCTAGTCAATTAACCTTCCATGGTCAAGTGCTTCCTTCTTGGCCTCTACAATCAAGTAGTGTGGATACACCCTTGAGGTGCAGGCACAAACTAGTCTACAACTATGTAAAAGTACATCACAACCCCCCCACCCCACTTCCTAACTGAGCAATCCTATGTTGATTTTTGTATCATGCACTTGGTTGGGGTTAACATGGAGAGGGTTCCCAGAGTTGTCCAAGCCCGCCCTGGTGTCTGGCTCGCCTTGCGATAACTTGGTCCACACTACAGCCCAGTTGCCTTTAACAATGTGAGAATAGCTTGGTAACCTCACCTCTGAGTATTTACATCTCAACCTTTTTAATTTTCCCCCATGTCTTATTTAATTCCGTCCCCAATGATTTGTGCCTTAGAAAACCACCCACAGTATATATACCCATTCACGTACCTCCTTCCCCATAATGTATCACCCTCCTGCCCTTCACCATGGCAGTGTGCCTTTACCTGCCGACCCATAATACAAAACCCTCGACTTTTATCCCATAAATGTGCTACTTGCAGCACAACTCGCATACGTTTACTATTTACCATGACTAACGCTACACATAGCAGCTACAGACTTCATGCAAAGCACGTAATCTTGCTATCACGTCATATACGTATCTATATCAGCTGACACGTAAGGTACGGGTCTTGTTTAATATATGAAGTACATTGTACGCGCCAGGCAAGGGAGCGTGTGCGCCAAATTAGGCATCAGTGACCCACATGCTAAGATGCCAGGATATATTTGTCACGACTGCCAGCTTCAACTGTATTTATACGAGGCTAAATGCACTTTCACTCTCCTCTACCTCATTACCCAACAACCCTTTCGAGTGTTCAAAAAAATGTAAAAACCAACTAGTCTGATGTTCTTCAGAAATGTTCAGAAGTAACATCTAGACAGCTATTCCCACACTAAATATTTTATATGCCAAGGGCACACTGCACTAAACATTTAACATCCGAAATTTTGGACATTGCAGGAAGAGATCCTTCCACAATTGGCGTAACCAGTGTCGGCTACCTCCCCCCAACCACTAGCAGCTCGAGGTGGGCGTTATCAGTGCAAGGTAATCTACTACTCACGCTGCATTAAAACGCCTCTGGTCAATATTGACGTCATGCACACAACACACAATTGCCTCACTTCACCTGCCTCCCACCCACAACAAATATAGTGCGCCCGAACGATCGTTTATGAGAGGATGGTGCCGCCACCGGTGAACGAAACAACTTTACTACTAGATGCGTTGCATCATGTTCTGCCACACCCCAGATTTAAGACTGTAGCTACCAGCACGGTGTTGTCATCATGTACGATTATGGTTCTCTCACACACACACACACACTCATCACAGTTGAAAGGCGGGACCAAAGAGCCAAAGCTCAACCCCCGCAAGCACAAATAGGTGAGTACACACACACATTCTGTTTCTGATACATGTAAACTATCATCTAAAGAGCATTCCCCTCAATGTTTGCTGAAGCAAAACAAAAAAAAATATGAAGATTAAGACCGAGGAAGATAACGAGGTTACAAGATGACCTAGGCAAACTGAAGGAATGGTTCAACAAATAGCTACTAAAGTTCAACCCAAGTAAATGTAAGGTAATGAAACTAGGTGGAGGGAACAGGAGGCCAGACACAGGGTTCCGAATGGGAGACAAAGTCCTCCACGAAATGGTCAGAAAAAGATCTAAGCGTTGATACCACACTGAACCTGCCAGAGACCTATATTAAAAATATATAATCATCAGCGTATGCGAGGCTGGCTATCGTCAGAACTTTTGAAACTTTTGTAAGGAATTTTTTAAACCTTTTATACCATATAAAAGACCAATCCTGGTGTATGCAGCTCCAGCATGGAGTCGATGGCATGCCACTAGACCAGTTCCAGAACTAAGAGGTATGAGTTACGAGTAACATCCAAAGCCAAAATTACTTTGCCTGTTAAAACAATAGCACGTTCTTGCTATAAAGTAGAAAAGTAAGTAATTATCAAAAGAAGGCACCAAACCGGGAAGGCTGTGTAGCACCATCAAATGTGCAGAGAAATCAGAGGGCGCTAAACACCACCTAACATGCCAATACGAAAACAGAAACGCCTAAGGCGAACGATATCGAAAGTATCAGATTCACCAAGAATTCGATCGAGGGAGAAGTGACTGCGAGAGACGATCGGAAAGCAAAACACCCGCTCGTCCTGGAAGTCAGGACATTCAACAAGGATATGCACGACCGTAAGAGGAACAATGCAGTTAGAATTATAAGGAGTAAGGCGACGCTCCATTACGTGTCCGTGAGTCTTGCTAACTAACATCAGGATAAAACACACGGGTTGAACGTGATAAGAACTATAATCAACTCTGATGGGGCCAGATTCGTCTGTGAATCTGACTTTGGTCGCCATAGCTTTGTGGGGCCAGGCAGCCTAGTCTAATCTATATGATCATATCAGTGCCCCGGTTTGCCTAATGATGACCATGATACAGTAAGCAAGATCCGCCATGACAACCAATTTGTCAACAGGAGACACCATAAGAGGTACACTTACCCCATGAGTGGACTGTGATCACAAAAGTTAGCTCGACGTGGCAACAATGATGCTCCCCCCCCCCCTTCCACCCCACCGCCACCTCAACAAAGCCACTTTGCTTACATGCCATGCACTCAAAACCCTTTATATTTTTATCTATTTATTTTATATATACAAGAGTTCTTACATTCTTGTACAGCCACTAACGCGCATAGCCTTTCGGGCAATTCCTTAATCCTAAAATATTCAAATTGAAAATCTTTATCGGATTTTTAGTCAACATTTTCATCAGCTGGATGTTCAATAAATTAACAATGAAGAACAACTGAATAAATAATAATGCGCTGAGCCCCCCCCAACCCCCCCATGATACACCCCCCTTAGTTCAACAAAGGCCTTGAGCATAAACCGTTACCGCCACCACTGGTGGGACCTTCCCTCCCCTCCTACGCTACACAATCATCACCCACAAATAAACTAGAATCATTTAAAATAACAGTTCCATCTCCAAGTTAAAAGTCGATTATTTCGTTTCTTGATTAATACAGATTTAAGGATGAAGCAAATCCAGCCTGGGCTTCCAGCCACCCAAAACACTGAGAGAAGTGGCAACATGGCCGGCTGCCTGGCGCGGCGCCCGCACAGATGTCACCCCGCGGGCTTCACCTCTGCTGGAAAAAACACAAATAAATAATCGGCTTTAAATTGAGTCAAGTTATATTTAGTAGAATGTGAGTGACTGGTTTTTAGAAAATTAACTCAACAGTGTCCCAATGACGTAAAAAGAAACCTTACAACGAACCTATTTAGAATTTTTTTTACTAAATTCTGTACGTACGGATGAATATTATATATAAATATATATATAAATATATATATAAATATATATATATAATATATATATATATATTATATATTATATATATATATATATATATATATATATATATATATATATATATATATATACATACATACATACATATACATACACACACACACACCTTTCCGTGTTGGGACACATCATATTTATCATTTATGTTAATGACCTATCTACCAGAGTAGTACTGTATGTCGATGTTTGTAGACGATGCTATGCGGATACAGATTGTAAAAATCTTCAAAGTGACTTATGCAAGATGCAAAGTGGGTCAGAAATGGCTATTGGAGTTCAACACAAGAAAGTGTAAGGTGATGAAAATGGAAACAGGCGACTCGAGACCAAAAATGATGTACACAATGAATGGAATCTACTCTACCGCCCTGTAACAACTTGAGAAAGGACACAACACTAAACCTGACTCCAGTAGCACACACTATCAACAACAGCATACATAACAGGATCAAGGGTGACACTGAACTAGCAGAAGTTATATCATTAAGGAAGCACTTATATTTTTCTTCATCTACATGAGACCAGTTTTGGAATATGCTCCCCCATCGCGGTACCATTAACAAAAATCGAAAATGGTAAAAAATCTGCAACAAGACTCGTCCCAGAATAGCGAGGTATGGGGAATGACTGAAAAAAACTAGAACTGACGTCTCTAGAAAAAACAGAGGACATAGGGGATACAAGATAGACAAAATATTTATCGGGTCGAGTGAAAATGTTTGCAATGAGTACGTACCAGAAAAAAAGGGCACGGGTGGAAGCTTGAGAAATAGAAGAGCCATAAAGATGTTAGAAAGATTTTTTAATAGTGTAAAAATAGAATGAACTAATAGATCACAATGTAGAGGTGGGCTTCACACAATTTTTAAAAGTAGACACGACAGGGAAATAAGCCAGGAGTTTTTGCATTAGACAACCGACAGACAGGCGGGGCTCATGAGCAAAAGCTGGATCTCGCAGGGACAAAAAGGCGAGTATATAAAGAGCAACACTTTTGACTTCCATTTGTAGTACACTATTATAAACAGCAGCAGCAGCTAGGGGAAACTAACGTAATCCTCAATTTCGATTTAATAACCTACATTTAAAGTTTGTTCCAACCAAAACAACGAAAGCTGTTAAATTTTGCAAGCTTTGTTATATAGAACTATATTTTAAAGCTTTTGTGAATATATTCTTAAACTAAATGTTTAATTAGAACTTAATAACGTTTCCATTTTTTATCATGGACTTATCAAAAACACTCAATCCCGTGTAAAGCATGTGACATTCATGCTAACAAACATTGTCATGATAATGGCTAAAAGAGCACAACGTAGTGAACTATCTCACACCACAGCTTCCTCTTTAAGCGCTCACAAAATCGATACGTTCAAGCCCCAGCAGCATAAACGAGACTACCTGTCTTGTCCACAAGCCGTCAAAGCTGTTAACATCTTGTTTTTGTACCTTGCCTAAGCCAACGACTATTTGGTTCCCCGTATGTTGGGAGGTTGGGCGTTTCGAGGATCCCCTACAGACCGACCAACGACTGACCTTCACCAAAAGGTCAGCTTGAGTCACTGTACCCATTTACTTCTTGAATAAAAGAATCAAGTGCAAGAAAACGTGCCTAAACGTCTCGTCCTAGGTGGGAATCGAACCAGAGATCCTTTGGTTGTATATCCACTGCTCTACAGGACCCAGAATGGATTTTACAGCCTGTACTGAATAATTGTCAGTGTATAACTTAAAAAAAAGTCGAATTAATGCGAATCTGGTATTCAGAAAATACAATGAAAGGAGTTGCATTAGACGGCTTATTATTGCTGACCTCATAGCCTTGGTATATTTTTTTACACAAACTAAAAAAACGAGTCAATTAAGGAGTCTAACCTTGTTCAATCAAAGGTTACATACGCCATACCTTGAGGTTACCTTGAGATGGTTTCGGGGCTTAGCGTCCCCGCGACCCGGTTCCTTGACCAGGCCATGACCATTAAAAACTACAAATAGGTTCATTTATAAACGACGAGTTAGTAGCCTCACAATTATAAGTCGTACGGTCCAAATTGATCACAATGCCAGATAGAATGTATTATTAAAGATAATATAATGAATAATGCGTATCTTAATAAAAAAAATCAGGGTAATGGACATTACCTGCCCCACCATATCCAATTAGATTACTGTTAAGAATACTTCTAGCTGACATTTCCTGGAACATGTTTAGTACCAAAAACCCAGCATCCGACATTTGCCACAAGGACGGTGGTCGTCAAGGCAGGTAGCATCAAATGGCGGGAGGGATGGTAGGGAGGGTGAGCAGCTGTGGCTGCGGAAGCCGTGAGGGGTCCCCTGTGAACTGAGCAGTTGGAGGGGGGTAAAGGGGGGATGGAGGGGGGCACAAGACCACGTGGTGAGGTCCGTTGTATACCGAAACATGACTAAAGCTGAGACGGCCATTACAGAAGGGTAGAAACAGCCAAAGCTACTGTATTCCTTTGAGGGGGTATTTTCTTGTCTCAAACGTACTTGAACTTGATCACGGAAATGGCAAGATAACGTGCAACTATTGTACATAGAATGGAAAACGAACAATTCACTTCCCAAGGCAATATGGTCACGACTTCAGTCCTCACCAGTCACACAACCGACAACTTTAATATCAACCGTTGAATTCTACGTCCCCAACGATTTATTCTCAACACCTGTGGCAAGAGTAACTGATGATTCTCTACCTGAGGCGCAACAGTTGTGTGTGTGTGCACAACTTACAGCGTAACGAGACTAGGTACCTTGCTAGATACAACGAAACTATCACACTTATGACTATATATGACGATTTACCGTGTTCGACTACACAGGCAGACGAAAGCGTTAAAACATTAGATATAAACAGGACGTATTCCCGAACCTAACAAACCCGCTAAGGTGTTGACGACGGGGGGGGGTGACGACGGGGGGGGGGGGGAGAAAATGTTGTGGATTTTTGGTATAAATCAAGTAGTAGAATACATTAATTACGGAAAAAAGCTCTTATTGGATGATTATGAATGTACGAAAAATAACTAAAGAGGGACTGGACGGGGGAAAGGGGAAGGGGGGAATAATGGGGGAGGCGGCTCCCTGCAGAGGGGGAGGGGCAGGAATGGTGAGGAAGGGTGGGTGCGTCACAACTGTGGAAGGTTGAATGTTGTGGTGACGCGTTGAACAAGTCATGGAGGTATGGGAGTGTGAAGAGGCAGACCAGTCATGGAGGATATGGAGATTGGTGAGGCAACCACTGTAAGGAATGGGGGAGGTGGAGGCAGCTCATGTAAGGAATGGGGGAGGTGGAGGCAGCTCATGTAAGGAATGGGGGAGGTGGAGGCAACCACTGTAAGGAATGGGGGAGGTGGAGGCAGCTCATGTAAGGCTTCAAGAAAGGCGGGTTGGCCATGTCATGAAGGGGGAGGCAAGAAAATGAGGGGGGGAAGAGGGGGGAGAAACTGTGGGAATGGGGTGAGGGGGAGGCAAGAAACTGTGGTAATGGGGAGAGGGGGGTAGCAAGTAACAATAGTATGGAGAAGTAATGGTGGATGGAACGGGGTCGTAGTAGTAGTAATAGTACGTGGTAGTAGTGGTACGTGGTAGTAGTGGTACGTGGTAGTAGTGGTACGTGGTAGTAGTGGTACGTGGTAGTAGTGGTACGTGGTAGTAGTGGTACGTGGTAGTAGTGGTACGTGGTAGTAATGGTACGTGGTAGTAATGGTACGGGGAACGGGGGGGGGGGAGGGGGGAGGACAGTCACGGAGGGTATACAGAAAGGGGAGCAAAACACCGAGGGTATACAGAAAGCAAGTCATAGGGAGTATTGAGGGGGGTGGTGAGACGAGATATATATGCGTGATCATAGAAACACGCGCACATGCTACTGAAAAATTAAATATGCTTTGGGGGATGGGGGAGGGTGTAGATGGGTGACCACTGCCTAAACATGGTAGCCGGCAGGGAACTGATCACACAGGCGGGGATAATCTTGCAGCTGCCTAAATAGACGGCGGCTGTAATTAAGGAGGGCAGAGAATAAGGGGGGAGGGAGGGGTAAAAATAATTGACAATGGTAATAGACTGAGAAAGATACACAAGCGATGCGTGAGGCAAAGGGGAGGTAGAAACAAAAGAGGTAAAGGGGGAGAAGAGAGAGAGAGAGAGAGAGAGAGAGAGAGAGAGAGAGAGAGAGAGAGAGAGAGAGAGAGAGAGAGAGAGAGAGAGAGAGAGAGAGAGAGAAAAAGAGAGAGAAAAAGAGAGAGAGAGAGAAAAAGAGAGAGAGAGAGAAAAAGAGAGAGAGAGAAAAAGAGAGAGAGAAAAAAAGAGAGAGAGAGAAAAAGAGAGAGAAAAAGAGAGAGAGAAAAAGAGAGAGAGAGAGAGAGAGAAAAAAGAGAGAAAAAGAGAGAGAGAAAGAAAGAGAGAAAGAGATAAAGAGAAAGAGCGAGAGAAAAAGCGAGAGAAAGAGAGAAAGAGAAAGAGAGAGAAAGAGAGAAAGAGAGAAAAAGAGAAAAAGAGAGAAAGAGAAAAAGAGAAAGAAAAAGAGAAAAAGAGAAAGAGAAAAAGAGAAAGAAAAAAAGAGAAAAAGAGAAAGAAAAAAAGAGAAAAAGAGAAAAAGAGAAAAAAAGAGAAAAAGAGAGAAAGAGAAAAAGAGAAAGAGAGAGAGGGGGGAAGGGAGGAGAGAGGGGGAGGAAGAAGAGAGGGAGGAGGAAGAGAGGGAGGAGGAAGAGAGGGAGGAGGAGGAGGAAGAGAGGGAGGAGGTTATCTTGAGATGATTTCGGGGCCTAGCATCCCCCCGGCCCGGTCCTCGACCAGGCCTCCTCCTTGTTACCCCCCCCCCCCTCCTCCCAAGAAGCAGCCCGTAGCAGCTGTAACTATAGGGTACTATTTACTGCAAGGTAACGGGCATCAGGGTGAAATATTTAGCCCCATTTGTCTCCGCTTCCACCGGGGATCGAACCCGGAACCTTAGGACTACTAAGGTCTGTAGCGCTGTCCATCCAGCTGTCAGGCGCCCTAGAGGGGCGAGGAGAGAGGACAGAGAGAGAGAGAGAGAGGAAGGGAGAGAGGGGAAGAGAGAGAGAGAGGAAGAGAGAGAGAGAGAGAGAGAGAGAGAGAGAGAGAGAGAGAGAGAGAGAGAGAGAGAGAGAGAGAGAGAGAGAGAGAGAGAGAGAGAGAGAGAGAGAGGGAGGAGGGAGGAGAGGAAGGGAGGGGGAGAGAGGAGAGGAAGGGAGGGGGAGAGAGGAGAGGAAGGGAGGGGGAGAGAGGAGAGGAGGGAGGGGGAGAGAGGAGAGGAGGGAGGAGGGGGGGAGAGAGAGAGGAAGGGAGGAGGGGGGGGAGAGAGAGGGAGGAGGGGGGAGAGAGAGAGAGAGGAAGGGAGGAGGGGGGGGAGAGAGAGGGAGGAGGGGGAGAGAGAGGGAGGAAGGGAGGAGGGGGGGGAGAGAGAGGAAGGGAGGAGGGGGGGAGAGAGAGAGGAAGGGAGGAGGGGGGGAGAGAGAGGAAGGGAGGGGGGGGAGAGAGAGGAAGGGAGGAGGGGGGAGAGAGAGAGAGGAAGGGAGGAGGGGAGGAGAGAGAGAGGAAGGGAGGAGGGGGGGAGAGAGAGAGGAAGGGAGGAGGGGGGGAGAGAGAGAGGAAGGGAAGAGAGGTAGTAGGGGAGAAGGAAGGGAGGATGAGTGCAGAAGAAAGAATTCGACCACAGCATGAAGGGGATGAAAGAGGGAGTAGGGGATAGAGGTGGAACGAGTATTTGAAAAAAAAAGTGGATAACCAAGAAGACTACAAAAGAATAACAGCAAGCATACGATATGATGTAGAGGGGTAGTGAAAGGAGAGGTAGAGGGAGGGCAACGACTAGGACAGCCACCTTACAAAAGTGGAAAGGGGGAGAGGGGAGGGGGTTAACAGCGTTCAGAAGAGCTGGGCGGAAAGGGAGGGAGGAAGGGGGGAGGGAGGTAATGGTGGGAAGACGGTTGGAAGTGGGGGGGGGACACAGGGGGGGGAGTAAGGGGCGGAGAATGGGGACGGCAGGCAGGATGGGGGGGACATAGGAGGGGGGTAAGTAGTGGGGGAGATGGGGGGGGACTGTTGGGTTGAGTGAGGAGCGGGTGTGGGGGGGGGGGACTGTTGGGTTGGGTGAGGAGCGGGTGTGGGGGGTGAGGAGCGGGTGTGGGGGGGGGGAGGGAAGGGGGGGAGATATCAGACATGGCGAGGTTAGCGTTGCAACATTCTCAGATTTCTCATCTACCAAATTTGTATAATAAAAAAAGACCTAGTGTGGGTAGTGTAGGTGGATACTGTGGGGCCTAGGTGGGTGTTGTGGAGGCCTAGGTGGATGGTAAGGGGGGCGACGTAGAGGCACGAGGGGGACCAGACCCCTACACTGGTGGCCATCACCCTATACAACACTACTGGCCACATGCCCACGTCACCACTAGTACACACAACCCTCCCTGCCTCTCCCTCTACACTGATCCTCCAGACATTCCCCCCCACCCTTACCGGACCCTGAGACAACGTACACCTACTATAACGAACCACTTGCTAACAAAGTCATCAGTACGGCCGTCAAAATAATCGCTCAAGCGGAATATATAACTTTTCAGACAATGGCGGATAGGTGTGGCCAGGCCGGTGTGTCATGGCGCCGCCGCCGCCCTCCGCCAGGCAGACTTCCACCGACGTCTTCCAAGACATTGTAAGGCCCCCTCGAGTACACGTCGTGGCGAGGCTAGTTATCGTCTAGTAACGCTAGCTGGGGTAGTGAAGCCAGCTAGTAAGTTTCTAATTTTGAGTCACAGTAAATCACTTAACACAAGGGCCGGCCCGAGCACCAGCACGGTAGTCGTCACGGTAGTCGCCTCCGGCTCCAGTACTCCTGCCAACCTTCAACCAATTCAAGAATATTAATATGCAGTATACATGGATACATCCTAAATACAGTAGTGTCCCAGTGTATACCTTAGAATACAAGACCCCCCTCCCCCTCCCTTCCCCCCTCAAGGCACAGTACTGCTTCACTTCAAGCTTCAGACTCCAAGACTTACACCAGCTCCTCAGATGTGTATACATGTCTCCTCAGATGTGTATACATGTGATAACTAAACATATGGCTAACTCAACGAGGCCAAACCTGTTAGGTGGACACAAAAGGGAGAAAACTGCACGAGAATCACAGTGGAAGGGGGGCCATTACGCGTCCCTGCCTGCCTGCCTTCTCCGCCGAATACTTTACCTTAAAATCAAATGCCGTAATCAAATCTGGGGGTAAATGAAAATAGTATGAGTTGACTAGCCTATGTCAATATATGAAATAGGAATATCAACTCTAATCGCAGAGTTACAGGAGGGATAAATCTTGACCCCCGTCCCGTACGTCCTACTCCTGAGCTTCCTGGCTAGCGAATGATGGCGCCACTCGACGGGGCCCCAAGCGCTGACGTCACGCACGGATTCCCGATCTTTCTCTTTATCCCTCACTTTCGTTCAACATCTCTAAGTTTCGTTCATTTTACTGATACTCATACGTTATTTTAAATATTTAGTAATAAGATATTTATTGTAGCTCAATAACTTGAGATGTGTAGTTGAGGCTAGACCGTTCTCTTAATCTCGGTTACCAAGTTTACATATATATTTATGATTTATTTTGAATCATTTATATTGTAAAATATTTATGTTAAGAATATATTTACTTCCATGATGAATATAGTAGATAGGAGTAAAAATATAAAAATTCAAATTAGTATCATTATAAAGTGAAGGCTGAGTACAGTTCCTGCAGAACATTCCCACTTGTGAAAGCGCCAAGGACACATTTGAACATGCCGCCATATTGATTTTTTTATGCATTCATATCTTAGGAATTTTCTACCTAAGGTAGTTTACAACTTATAGATAAAATACAGACCAAAATTTCGAGTTTGATGACTTATAGCACTGTATGAATCACGCTGAATATACATATCTTAAGACATGTGTTAAAGGTCAGAATGAGTCAAGTTTCTTTTGTTCTACCTCAGGTACTCACCTCACTCTATTTATCGGGATGAACTACGGCTCTTGGGCCCGCTTCTCAACCCTTTATTGACTGGTGTTTAGGTCCTAGAGCCTATTAGCTTTTGCCATATCTACATTTAAAGCTGTGATAGTAGTTTACAACTGAATTCTCACTAACGATAGCAAATAACAAATATTGATTGATGATCTTGTAGCGAGTGGATTATCCCAATAATATACTCGCTCCAAACGCATTAGCCTAATGAGAGAAGCAAAGCTCTTCTTGGTACTAATTATGGAACTCAAACCTTTCCCAACTTCCACATACTATTCCTGTCAACCTTTAGAGAACGGTGAGGTGTTGCCTGAGCATATAAGAGTGGCGAATAATAACTAAGGGCCACCACTTCCGGGCTAATCATGCCCGTGCCACCTCTTGGGTGGCTTAATCTTCATCAATCAAATCAATCTTCCTCATCACTCCATTTCCTCCACAGATCTTCAGTACCAGCTGTTGATACTGGTAATGGCTCAAAAAGTGCCACCACTTACGGGCTATTCATGCCCGTGCCACCTTTTAGGTGGCTTAATCTTAATCAATCAATCGCTCCATTTGGTCCGGGACACATCTCCCGTTCTAACACAGTGCACAGTTACAAACCCATTAAGATTTCAACAGAGCAGAAGTTGTTAAACACATATGGCAAAATCTTATTGAAGCGACCATACGAGTAATAAATACTCATACTCCGCCCAAGTAAAACAGAAATAAGCAACACTTAGTGGGCCAGCCGGAGGCTTAGGGCCCACGCAGGAATAGCCCTGCAAAAAAAAAAAAAGTCATTGTTATTTCATAAGTTAATCCATCCTCTTAAGGGGCATTTCCCAACTTTAATTGTCATTAATACTTCATCCCGCGTAATATATCTTCACATGTGGCATGCAAAGTTCAAGTAAATTTAAGGAGATAATTTAATAGGATAGAGTAACTTAGGCTATAACATGTGACATGCCCGGTGTCACTTGCAGCAATTCCTTCTGAGGTCTTTCCCAGAACCCGTCAACTTCGCTGGTCTGGGCAAGGAACTAATCTAAGCAGCCTCTGCCCTGTTACCTACAAAGAACCTTTACAATTCGTTGATTAGGAGGCGCATCAAATTCCTGCTTATTTCCCATTTATTTGTCTTGCCAGATTCATTGTAAATTTTCGTTATTCCAAATATTTTCTCAGCCTGGCTTAGGAAAATGGGTTTAGATTTATGGAATAAATTACGAGGCAATATAATAAGTGTGTTTTGTTGGATTAGTTAGACGTACAAATTTGGTTAGGTGTGAACAGAAACTGCCTCACTTGGGCTAATAGGCCTTTTGCAGTTTCCTTTATTTTTAATTCTTATGTTCGAATAGTGTAACTCTTTACACACAGAAATCTTTTATGAAATCTTTTCATTACAACACAGAAATTGTTATGAAGTAAGGGCGAAGAGGTAGAACGGCCTATTGACAGAGCTCGAGTTAGGGGTGACATGATAGAGGTTTACAAGTGGATGAATAGACATAACAAAGCTGATATTAATAGGGTATTAAAAGTATCAACACAAAACAGAACACGAAATAATGGGTATAAATTGGATAAGTTTAAATTTAGGAAAGACTTGGGTAAATACTGGTTCGGTAACAGGGTTGTTGATTTGTGGAACCAATTACCGCGTAACGTGGTGGAGGTGGGATCCCTCGATTGTTTCAAGCGTGGGTTGGACATGTATATGAGTGAGATTGGGTGGTTATATATAGAAGCTGCCTCGTATGAGCCAATAGGCCTTCTGTAGTTACCTTCGTTCTTATGTAATGAGGATGGAATTGTATCTGAAGAACATAAGAAGAATATTGGGGATAGAATTTCAGAGATAAATGTAGCCTCTGCCATTAGATTAGTGAGAGGTGGGGGAGCTAATGAATTAATCCTCTCAGTTCAAAAGGTGGCAAGTAATGAACAATGTATGATAAAGTATAAGAAGAGAGCATATGCGAGTACCTTATCACCATTTGGACACCACTTGGTCCGGGAGACATCTCCCGTCACGCAGGGAGCAGTTGCGCCTCCACAGATCTCCAGTATCATCTTTTGATACTGGTAATGGCTCGAAAGGGCCACCACTTACGGGCTATTAATGCCCGTGCCACCTCTTGGGTGGCTTAATCTTCATCAATCAATCAATCGAGTACCTTATATATATCGGGAGACATCTCCCGTCACGCAGGGTGCAGTTGCACCTCCACAGATCTCCAGTACCAGCTCTTGATACAGGTAATGGCTCAAAAGGGCCACCACTTACGGGCTATTCATGCCCGTGCCACCTCTTGGGTGGCTTAATCTTCATCAATCAACCAGTTTACCAGAATATTGTGATAGAGTGTAGAGAGAATACTCTATCCCTTTGATATGTATTTTTTTCTTGTCTCAATAAACATACATGAACTTGAAGGTCAACACCTATTCTCTAAAATCTGTGTAAGCTAAATCTATTAATAACAATGTTAAAATGTAAGATATATATATATTTATCCTTTGTGCATAAAAATGGTTAACTTTTTTTTGAGATATATACAAGAGTTGTTACATTCTTGTACAGCCACTAGTACGTGTAGCGTTTCGGGCAGGTCCCTGGA
The DNA here is from genome assembly GCF_040958095.1 of Procambarus clarkii. NCBI lineage: Eukaryota > Metazoa > Arthropoda > Malacostraca > Decapoda > Cambaridae > Procambarus > Procambarus clarkii. The sequence goes on along the minus strand of NC_091240.1, from coordinate 11,804,396 downwards.
ATACGATCCCCGCCGCGAAGAATCGTTTTTTCTGCGGTTGGAAGAAAACGGGCTGAGAGTGGGGGACTTATTTTATTTTTATAATAATAATAATAATTACTTATTAAATACAAATTATTAAATATAAATAAATAATTAATAATAATACTCATAATAATAAATGATTGATTATAATGATAATCCTTAAATGAAGAAGCATAATAGCTAATTATAACGAATAAAATAGATAATTAAAGTGGATAATTAATTATGGTGACTACTAAGGATTAGTGAATAACCATAAATTATTATACAGAAATAATATTAATGGATAGGCGTTATAATGATAATGTATTAAATCAATTACAGTTAATAGTTACATCTCTAATTAGTAATTGAAAGTTGTATTATTTGAATTTACACTAGTTACAATTCTTGGTATTCTTGGCTTATCACTTTGGGGGTTCCGGTGGAGTACCCCCAAAGATAACACAAATTCGTTGCAAGATCGAACAAGTGTCCCCAGAAACCTGCTTGAGCGTCTTCCCTTGGAAAGTAAACAGGGAATGCAGAGGATCCCGGGAGGAGGGTGGGCGTTTTGTAGTGTAGCAGCTGGGGAGGAGGCGAACAAGAGGTCGCAGAGTTCGTGGGTGCGCTTTTAAGTACCCCGCTCGGTGCGCGCGCAACTTAGGCGGTTAGACTCAACTCTTAGTAATACGTTTTCTTCCCACAGAAACTTCACCGCTTTGAGAAAGCAGTGTCTATTTACAACCAAGTACACATTTTACTGAATCAGTAAAATCATCAGTGAATTTACAATCGACTTGAGAATGGTCCAGGACGGACCGAAACGTCGTCGTCCCTTCAATTTCTAGTGTGTGGTCTGGTCAACATACTTCAGCCACGTTATTGTGACTCATCGCCTGCACACATTTTACTGTTGAGTTAAACAGAGGCTACAGTTAAGGATTTGCGTCCAGTAAATCCTCCCCGGCCAGGATATGAACCCATGACAAAGCGCTCGCGGAACGCCAGGCGAGTGTCTTATCTTAAACGTCTAATCTACGAGAGTTGTCCCTTCCCAGTGTTAAAAGCAGAATTAAGGAGCTGAATGCTAAGCTTGCAATTAGGATAGCCAAAGATCCCCATTACAATGAAAAAAACTGAGCTCTGTGCTACTTTCAGGGGGAAACAGGAGAAGCAAAAAATGGCATCACAGATCAGTCTGCTACCTCGAAGATCTTCACCTGCTTGAGCAAGCCCGTGAGCTCCTGCCTGTAGAGAGGTTACCTCTCTGGGAGGATGACTCATGCAAGATCATCATCAATGAAATGGCAATGAAAAAAAGCGCGTATTGAGAACTATGCCTCTTCAACGCAAGCAAAGCTAACTGCCATTGTTATGGCGTTAAGGTTTCTTGAACGGAACACTAATGGTGCAGTGATTTGCACCGATTCAAAAGCAGCACTGCAAAGCCTAAGTAAAAATCGGGCAGAAAATCTTGCAATAGTCGCTGAAATTAAGAGAGCTGTGAGAGTACTTACCAATCAGAGAAGAGTCATCAAGTTTCTGTGGATCCCCTCCTATGTTGGAATATGTGGGAATGAACGAGCAGATGTGCTGGCTGCTGAAGGCGCTGAAGGAGACCATCTCGGCCAAAAATGTAAAAAATGGGACCAGTCATTAACTCTCCTACTCCATCACACCTGTACAGTAATTATCCATCACACCCGTACAGTAATTACCCATCACAGCTGTATAGTAATTACCCATCGCACCAGCTCAACACATGCATAATTCGATGCACTACAACTAGCTATTAACATTGTAAAATATAGGAGTAATTTTCTGTGATTCAAGGTCACTTCTTTAAGCACTTGAAACCCCAACATGCAAAAGAGATACTATGAATGTTGTAACAGTCATTGTGAACGACATGATTAGTGCACAAAGCAAGAGTTTGAGAATCTCCTTTGCATGGATACCATCTGACACAGGTGTTGACCAGCATGATGATACAGTTAAGGCCGCTAAAGCTTCATGTGATGAAACTAAGCTTGACGTAGGTATTCCTATCTCAGTTGTCAAAATCGCACTATTTCAGGAAACTGGGGCTGACAGAAGAAGACACTCAAAGAGCAGAAAGCATTAGTATAAAGAATTATATGTTTAGAGCCGAGAACATATGTACAGACAGTACAAAACATCCACTCAGCAGTGTGACATTATAATTGCCAGAATTACGCTAGGATATTGATACTTACGGGAGGTAGACGCAGGTAATGAATCCCATAATGGTGAGCACTCCAACTGTAAACTATGTAAACAAGAGCTCCAGCACTCTCTAGGAGGGGTAGAAATAGCCTAAGCTACTCTATCCCTTTGAGATGTATTTCTTTCCTATCTCAATAAACATACTTGAACTTGAACCAGCACTATATTTGCGAGAACACTGTTATCAATGATTTCAAACCAAATGGTCTTTGAGCTCTGTAACTACTTCATGCACTCCACTCACGATTTGTGGAATATACTGTTGGGCTCTACTCAGAGTTTTCTAGTGCAAAGTAGTAGATCAGACTTGCACCTCATGTGTGAGATGATATTAGACGAACTCATAGCTAGTTCTATATTTATCTACTCTGTAATCCCTCATATAGATTAGGATTGTGTGTACATTTACAAAATAAGTGTATTAATTTTTCTGACACGCAAGAAGTAGTGTACACGTACCAGCATTATGAGTGTGCGTGTCCTCTACCCGGGGTTAGTGTTACTTTCCGTGTCATGCACATGTGTTGGTTGCAACACAATGTTAACGTATGGTCATGTCTCATGTTTATATACCTGACTATCTCCCGAGGCAGATATATCAGTGTTATCGTGGCGACATGCATCATCCCATCTCCCTTCCTACTCCCCAAACACGCACCATAATAGGTATAATAATTTAATTATACAAAAATAATGAGGATCAGATTACAGTTTTTAAAGGAGTGGTCTGTATTCAATTCAAGTATGTTTATTGAGATAAGCAATAAATACATCTCAAAGGGATAGAGTAGCTTAGGCTATTTCTACCCCTCTTGTCTGTATTAATGTCTTCCAAATTGTTCAGTATTTTAAGGCTTGGATGAAGATCAGCCTTGCCATGTTTGGCTTGCAGCGTTGGTAGTACTGCGGCCCAGCTTAACCGTTACTGGTAGGAGAATTACTGTGTTGAACTTCGAGTTTATTTTCATTAAAGTCAAAGGATCGTTTTATAATTCAGTTTTTTGTTTAACTACAGCTCCTATTTATTGAGTAACTTTCAGTTTCTGATGAATAGTAATTCATGAGTCTGTAAGTAACTGTTGGTTTTATTCTCGACTCATAATAGGGAATTCCGGGTTTGATCCCCGGGTAGAATAGAAGGATTGGGCACGTTACCTTTCACATAATGCCTAAAGTTCCAGTTGGACAGCAGATAGGTGTTTCTTGAATCCTTCTTTAGACCCAAGTTACAGCCCCGCTCGTGTGCCAGGTAAGTCCACTACGGGCTCACCATATCCCGTGCTACTTGGAACGTTTTGTTCCCAGTAGGTGAATCTTAAACAGCAACAAAACAACATCCTTCCTTATTTAGTGGTTGGTGGTGGCTCAGTGGTAGAGCTGTGGGTTGCCAATATACTGTATATATATATATATATATATATATATATATATATATATATATATATATATATATATATATATATATATATATATATATATATATATATATATATATATATATATATATATATATATATATATATATATATATATATATATATATATATGACAATGTCAGACAACGGAGGAAAAATGAAACAGGAAATTTCCTTAAGTACTTTCGTATATTAAATACATCTTCAGAAGGTCCACCTTCTGAAGATGTATTTAATATACGAAAGTACTTAAGGAAATTTCCTGTTTCATTTTTCCTCCGTGGTCTGACATTGTCACATTCTTAATCACGTGTTTATTTTCGTGATATACACACATATATATATATATATATATATATATATATATATATATATATATATTTTCATATATATATATATATATATATATATATATATATATGACAATGTCAGACCACGGAGGAAAATGAAACTTCATTTTCCTCCGTGGTCTGACATTGTCATATATATATATATATATATATATATATATATATATATATATATATATATATATATATATATATATATATATATATATATATATATATATATATATATATATATATATATATATATATATATATATATATATATATATATATGTCGTACCTAGTAGCCAGAACGCACTTCTCAGCCTACTATTCAAGGCCCGATTTGCCTAATAAGCCAAGTTTTCATGAAATAATGTTTTTTCGACGACCTAACCTACCTAACCTAACCTAACCTAACTTTTTCGGCTACCTAACCTAACCTAACCTATTAAGATAGATTAGGTTAGGTTAGGTAGGGTTGGTTAGGTTCAGCCATATAGCTAAGTTAATTTTAACTCCAATAAAAAAAAATTGACCTCATACATAATGAAATGGGTAGCTTTATCATTTCATAGGAAAAAAAATTGAGAAAATATATTAATTCATGAAAACTTGGCTTATTAGGCAAATCGGGCCTTGCATAGTAGGCTGAGAAGTGAGTTCTGGCTACTAGGTACGACATATATATATATATATATATACATTCAATATATGTATATATATATTGTGACGGTAAAGCGTTGGTGTTCGGCTGTTTCAAAAGCTAGGGGCAGGGCCTCGTCACATAATCAAAAAAAAGAGAAAAGTTGGTCCTTTCGTCTGTGGTAAGGTAATGGGAAGACACACAAAACACAAGTATATAAACAATGAAACTTTAATTACTCTAGAAAAACAAGACATGAATAAAGGTAATCACATAAAACAGGCAAGACAAGTCAACAAACAAAATAATATGAATAATCACTGGCAAATGAAAAGTTACGTTAAGACAAGTGAGTTACAGTGATAGCAAAATAAAATATTAGTGGTGCTGGAATACTGGCTTCGAGCTGCCACCTCCCTTAGTACACGAAAGCCAAGGCTTAGTCTACCAGCGAGAGATGTCAACTGCTTGGAGCACTGAGATATTCTGACGATACTGGCGCACTGCAGCCCAGACGTCGACTTGTGGCGGAGGCGGAGGGCAGGGGCGACGAGTCACCAGCCAATCAGCGACAGGCAGGCAGAGGATGAGCAGTTAGCTGGTTACGGCGGTGGTAGCAGGTGTCACTGTGTGCTGGGTACGATTTGCTCTCTGGGCAAAACGTTTGGCGATACTTGGTGGATGTATCTTCTATATTATCATGTATATTGACGTACTTATGTAGGGAAGAGCAGGCTCAATCTCTCTTGAAAGAGATTATCGTCACAATATATATATATATATATATATATATATATATATATATATATATATATATATATATATATATATATATATATATATATATATATATATATATATATATATATATATATATATGCGAACAAGCCTGAATGGTCCCCAGGACAATATGCAACTGAAAACTCACACCCCAGAAGTGACTCGAACCCATACTCCCAGATGCCACGCAACTGGTATGTACAAGACGCCTTAATCCACTTGACCATCACGACCGGACAAAATGAGGTGATAGCCGAGGCTATATGAACCACCCCACCGCCGGCACTCGGATAGTAATCTTGGGCATAGCATTTTACCAAATCACCTCATTCTTTGGGGCACACGTGAGGAACACAAATGCGAACAAGCCTGAATGGTCCCCAGGACAATATGCAACTGAAAACTCACACCCCAGAAGTGACTCGAACCCATACTCCCAGATGCCACGCAACTGGTATGTACAAGACGCCTTAATCCACTTGACCATCACGACCGGACAAAATGAGGTGATAGCCGAGGCTATATGAACCACCCCACCGCCGGCACTCGGATAGTAATCTTGGGCATAGCATTTTACCAAATCACCTCATTCTTTGGGGCACACGTGAGGAACACAAATGCGAACAAGCCTGAATGGTCCCCAGGACAATATGCAACTGAAAACTCACACCCCAGAAGTGACTCGAACCCATACTCCCAGATGCCACGCAACTGGTATGTACAAGAAGCCTTAATCCACTTGACCATCACGACCGGACAAAATGAGGTGATAGCCGAGGCTATATGAACCACCCCACCGCCGGCACTCGGATAGTAACTGGCTATATTGGTAAAATGCTATGCCCAAGATTACTATCCGAGTGCCGGCGGTGGGGTGGTTCATATAGCCTCGGCTATCACCTCATTTTGTCCGGTCGTGATGGTCAAGTGGATTAAGGCGTCTTGTACATACCAGTTGCGTGGCATCTGGGAGTATGGGTTCGAGTCACTTCTGGGGTGTGAGTTTTCAGTTGCATATTGTCCTGGGGACCATTCAGGCTTGTTCGCATTTGTGTTCCTCACGTGTGCCCCAAAGAATGAGGTGATTTGGTAAAATGCTATGCCCAAGATTACTATCCGAGTGCCGGCGGTGGGGTGGTTCATATAGCCTCGGCTATCACCTCATTTTGTCCGGTCGTGATGGTCAAGTGGATTAAGGCGTCTTGTACATACCAGTTGCGTGGCATCTGGGAGTATGGGTTCGAGTCACTTCTGGGGTGTGAGTTTTCAGTTATATATATATATATATATATATATATATATATATATATATATATATATATATATATATATATATATATATATATATATATATATATATATGCGAACAAGCCTGAACAGTCTCCAGGCATATATGCAACTGAAAACTCACACCCCAGAAGTGACTCGAACCCATACTGCCAGAAGCAATGCATCTGATGTACAGGATCCCTTAACCACTCGACCAACACGACCGAACAAAAAGAGAATGGTAACCGAGGCTAATTCCCATCCCCCCGCCGGCACTCTGTTGGTAATCTTGGGCATGGTATTTTATCAAATCACCTCATGTGGTGCGCGTCTAAGTAACTGGGCCTCCACTCTTCAAACAGAATTGGTTGCCATAATCCTTGCACTCGAGCGCGTATATGAATCCAAAGTTGACACGCTAATTGTAAGTGACTCCTTGTCAGCCTTGACTGCCCTCAGCTCCCCAAGGCATAACTGTGATGTGCTTATCTCTGAAGCTAGACACAGATATAATGAAATAATCAATGATGAAGTCAGAGTTTGTCTCCTGTGGATTCCTTCCCATATTGGTCTCCGAATGCATGATAGAACTGATGAGTTAGCCAAGACTTTTGCTCGTAAAGAGGGAATTGATTACCAACTTGGACTGCCTTTGAGCAGCCTGAGGGCAGCAATATCCCAGGAACATCAACTAAATTTCGGAGACTTGAGGCAAAGTGAAATTCACACCAGTTACTCCATCTATCATCATTCTATTATGCATGAAGAACCGCACGTCTATGTGTCATCCAATAATGTTAGCAGGCTTCTAGATGTTACCACTGCTAGGCTTAATTGAATTCGATACAGAATTAGAACAGTACAGAAGAAAGTTCTATTAGAAAATAGAACAGTACAGAATTCAGTACGAATATACGAATTCAGTATATACTTTAAAGTTTGGAGGGGTGTTATTAGAGAGGTAGGAGTAATATAGGGGTTTATACAACCTATCATATTTGCGGAGAGCATGCCAGGTAGGTATATGATGAAGGTGAGGTATGATGATGAGGAGGGAGACCGAGCCCCGGGGAGGGCTGGCAGGGAGGCTGGAGCCCGCCACATACAACATAAACATGGCCGACCTCACCTCTCAACAGTGGTGACCAGTATTGCCTCCAGTTTGGGCTTCACCGTTATAATTGGATTTAACTACAAACAAAATTAAAAGGTAATTATCCAGGTTTTGCCGTCTAACTGCCTTAAAGTGGGTAGTTAGCTTTTGAAATGTTGAAAAGTCAATCTTGAGTTAGTTGATTGACTGCTGCACTCCTTAACGTTTAACAGTTCGGTATCATAGTTGAATATCCCAGGTGGCTTTGTGGGTTATGGTGGCTACTTGTGTCTTCCCTAGTAGTATAGTAGGCATCCATCGTCTTCCCTAACATATTCAAGTTGATGTAAGTTTATTGATATAGTAAAATACTTCATGAAAGGAGAGAATACCTTAGGGTATTTTTATCCACCTATGTGATAAGATTCCTCAAGGGGCTTATATCTATAGAGTACACAATTATTAATCATATACTGTATTATATTACAAGTGCATTTACATTAATTCAGTAGTTTTAGTTAGTTTAGTTCATTTATTATGCACCCCATACCCATCTTGTGGGCGGTAGTGGAAAGGGTTACAGAGGCACATAATGGGCTCAGGGACTGAACCCCACAATTCATTTAGCTAAGCAAGTTACAATCTTGATGAGCTAGTTACAAAATTCAGTATAAGTCGTCACATCGACAATGGGTTATTTCAGTAGTTGTCACATAATACATATTGCAAAATATATACTACAAGACTTTTAATATTACATTCTTGGGGCAAAGTGTTCAAATAATCTTGCCTAACTCTTCACAGAGTTGTGTACAGCCACCTTAATGACCCCATGGCAATGTGTTGACATGATCTCTTTGACCCCTACACCAAGCCTGGGGGTGAATATGGTCAGATTGCACACTGGTATTTCAATATATAAAATACTGTATATATAAGCTCATTTTCTAATTATTAAAATCGTATATATCGTTAGTGATTTAAGAGCATAAGAACAGAGGTAACTGCAGAAGGCCTATTGGCCCATATGAGGCAACTCCCTTTTATAACCACCCAATCGCACTCATAAACATGTCCAACCCACGCTTAAAACAATCGAGGGACCCCACCTCCACCACGTTACGCGGTAATTGGTTCCACAAATCAACAACCCTGTTACCGAACCAGTATTTACCCAAGTCTTTCCTAACTCTAAAATTATCCAATTTATACCCATTATTTTGTGTTTTGTCTTGTGTTGATACTTTTGATACCCTATTAATATCCCCTTTGTTATGTCCATTCATCCACTTGTTAACCTCTATCATGTTACCCCTAACTCTTCGCCTTTCCAGTGAATGCAATTTAAGTTTTGTTGATCTCTTTTCGTATGACAGGTTGTTAATTTTGGGAATTAACTTTGTCATCCTATGCTGAACATGTTCAAGTGAATTTATATCCATTCTATAGTTCGGTGGCCAAAACTGAACTGCATAATCTAAATGGGGCCTAATCAGAGCAAGATATAGCTGAAGAACAACACCAAATGTCTTGTTACTAACGCTTCGATTAATAAATCCCAGTGTCCTATTTGCCTTATTATGAACATTCATGCATTGATCCTTTGGTTTTAAATTCTTACCAATGATGACTCAGATCCCTTTCACAATCTGACTTCGCAATCTCTACACCATCTAGCTTGTAACTTGCAACTCTATCATCATTACCTAGCCTCAAAACTTTACATTTATCAGCATTAAACTGCATCTGCCAATCCTTTGACCATTTCAAAATCCTATTTAGATCAACTTGAAGTGATAGTGAGTCTGCTTCCGTATTTATTTCCCTAACGATTTTTGTATCATTGGCAAATTTGCCTTATTATGAACATTCATGCATTGATCCTTTGGTTTTAAATTCTTACCAATGATGACTCAGATCCCTTTCACAATCTGACTTCGCAATCTCTACACCATCTAGCTTGTAACTTGCAACTCTATCATCATTACCTAGCCTCAAAACTTTACATTTATCAGCATTAAACTGCATCTGCCAATCCTTTGACCATTTCAAAATCCTATTTAGATCAACTTGAAGTGATAGTGAGTCTGCTTCCGTATTTATTTCCCTAACGATTTTTGTATCATTGGCAAATTTGCAAATGTTGCTACTCAAACCTGAATCTAAATCATTTATATATATTGTAAACAACAGAGGTCCCAGGACAGAGCCTTGAGGCACTCCACTTACAACATTTTCCCACTCTGACTTAACCCAATTCACACAAACTCTGTTTCCTTTGGAATAGCCATGCCCTAATCTAACTTAGTATAGCACCCCCAATACCATGAGCCTCTATCTTTTTAATCAGTCTTTCATGTGGCACTGCACTAATAGGCACTCCCTATTTCAATTTCGATGTCATTAATTAATTTGTGTTTCCCTGTTAGTTAACACTAAATCTAAAATATTATTTTCCCGCATTGGTTCCTTAATGTGTTGCGTAAGAAAGCAATCCTCAATTAATTCTAGAAAATTAATATGAGACTTGATCATGATATGATCACGGTTCGGTCACTAAGAGGAACCTCAATAATCCTAATTTTCTTCCTGTCACTGATAAGAGGAAGCCATAGAGGAACCATTTGCTATATATAGTAAGTTCTGTCTACCAGCTTGTTTTGTCAACTTGGTAGAAAACTACACTGGTATTCTGTATTACCAATTACCTGTAGTTTTCCCATAGTCAGTTTTCAAAAAAAGTTATGCTTCCAAAGCCGAACCTGGGGATAGGCTTTTCTAGTGTTAACTTGATTGGCCAAGCTGTTACATGTCCATTACAATCAGCAGGATTGTCCATTGCAATCCTACTGATTTGGCACATGTAAGAATTTTTCAAATTGTCTGTTGAAAGCCTCCACTTGTGTTTAGGCAATACTACTTATAATTGATAAGAAGAGGTTGAGGATCCATGGGCTTCTGATATTTCATACAGTGTTCTCTGCATGTGCCTATTTTGGCTCTGTTCTTCATTGGGTTAATCTGCAATTCCTACCACATCTCTCACTGTAATCAGTTACTGTACTTTTTTGTTCATACGCAACCACTTGAACTGGTTGGTACAGTGACAGTCTCGCTTGTGGTTGGGCACCATTCCTTCCTCCCCGTCTTATCTCAAATCCTTATCCTGATCCCTTCCTAGTGCCATGTAGTCGTAATGGTTTGAGACTTTCCCCTGGTAATTCCCTTCCCTTCTTGCCGGTCAGCGTTTGATCCCTGACAGTGCAAGTGTTTAGGTACCATTCCTTCCCTCCGCCATATCCCAGACCCCTTGTCCTCATATCCCCTCCAAGTGCTACATAGTCGTACTGGCTTAGTGCTTTCTCCTCGTAATTAGCTTACCTTTTATTGTTCATATTTGGAGTCTTGGTAGTACAGTGTACTCATTTTTTTAAAGGAATATAACCATAAATAAAATCTACTTAACCTAACAATTCCAAGGTACTGTATTAGAAATTATAATGTACAATAAATACTGTCTTGACTAAAAAATAATATAAGTACTTATCTGAATGTACCTGAGGGGCCATCATCTCCAGTGGCTTCAATGGGAACAAGAAGCCGACAGTTTGTTAAATTTCCCAAAATTATTTATTAATTTTGTTTATACTTTTCTCATGTAGTGTACGAGAAAAATAAGAGAGATGTGAAAATGTTCCAAATGGGCTACGACAGTATTAGATAGTCCCTGCTCACTAATTTTCAAAAAGCTGTATATCTATTGGAGTAATATCTTCAAAAGTCCTTTTTAATACTGTATGTGCATGTCTAGGAATTAAATATATTTTTCTAAAGAAATATTATTATTTTTTTTTTTAGGTTTGGTAATAAATGGATTTAAAATCTAGTGAAATTCTCCATAATGGAGTTGATAAAAACACTACTGGAAAGGAGGAAGGTGGTGGGCAGTACATGACTCCTCAGCACTCTAGACGGCCCTTGCAGCAGATCAAACTTCCTCTCTCGTCTTCACCCATGTCACAGTCGTCACTCACACCCTACAGGTGAGCAGTTTTGTGTGTTTTGCAAATGTTATGCACTGTGTTTTAAATTGTATATTTAATTTTTGTTACTGTTGTTTAAAATAAAATATGAACGGCTTAATTTTGTAGATACCACAAATGCCGAGTTATCCAAGAAGAGACATGGAATCAGGAGAATTTGGATCCTAGGTGGATACATCGGCGGAGTAAAAAGTCACACTCTGGAAACAAGTACAGTATATGAGTATCTTTTTTTCCTGTAATTCAGAATGCAGCATTAGTGCTTCATAATATTTTGATACTGACATAGTGAAGCATCTGTAAAAATAATAATACGTAAAGTTCCTTTTAATTTTAAACTACTAGTTTATATATATATATTACTTTATATCCTTTGCAAACTCATCATTCATAAGAGGGCTGCCATGTGCACAATTTTCCTTGGATATTTCAAATTCATCAGTGTTAAAATCTCTTGTGACTGATTTGGTGGAATGTGGTGGAGCTAGTTGTCTGTGATGCATTGTAGTGGTATGCTGAAATTGTTGGTGTTTTCTTATGCAGTTTTCCAGTCTTCTCCAGGCAGGTGCTTGCCCACCCCAGAAAGTGGGAAATGGGGGTTTATGGGCTAACTGACTGTCTTATTTCTGATTGCAGCTGTTGGTGTCAGAAGAAAGAATGTATAAAATAACAGACTGCACTCAAGGGGTACAAATGTGATACTGCAGAAGAGCACATGAACTGGAATGGGGCAATACTGTATAAAATAAGAAAAGGACTGTTGCTTTAAACAGCAGTGTTAAGATGAATAAGGTAGTGAGAACCAGTTACTGTAGTGAACTCGCCTACCTTGAGGTTACCTTGAGGTGCTTCCGGGGCTTAGTGTCCCCGCGGCCCGGTCGTCGACCAGGCCTAGTTGTGCTTGTGGGGGTTGAGCTTTGTTTTTTTGGTCGTCCCGCCTCTCGACTGTCAAATCAACTGGTATAGTGATTCTTGAGCCTACTGGGCTCTATCTAATCTACATTTGAAACTGTGTATGGAGTCAGCCTCCACCACATAACTGCCTAATGCATTCCATTTGTTAACTACTCTTGACACTGAAGAAATTCTTTCCATTGTCCGTGGCTCACTTGGGTACTAAGTTTTCACCGTGTCCCCTTGTGTGTGTTCCACCCATGCTAAATAGTGTGAGTGTAACCGTGTGACACTGTAGTGTGAGTGTAACCAAGTGACACTAGTGTGAGTGTAACCATGTGGCACTGTAGTGTGAGTATCCAAGTGGCACTGTAATGCAAGCCAGGGAAATGGGCCATCATTATAGGAAAGGAAACTATTGCGTACTTGTATGGGCAAATGATCTCACCCGTTCTTTACTTTTTACTTCAGTTTTTAGTAGCTGTAACATTAGCTGTAACATTGTAGGACCTACTTGCATATTTTCCAACATAATGCAGTAATACAGTATAATTTATGTCAAGTTTTGTCATAAGGATTTCTAATGAATTTTAGTGTAACCTCTTTCAGGTCTCAAGGTACTTCTTCAGATGAGACTGATGAATCTTCACCTTTTGCCTACCCTCTCATATGGGAGTCTTACCAAGGAACATCGTCATCTTTGTCACACAGTCCATCCAGTCTCAAAAACACCCCTCCTTTAGACCGTGTGTGCTGCTGTGACAACCAAATGTGTTATCTTAATGACACTGGAAGACTGTTATGTATTAAGAACATAGGTCAGGATTACTGTAATGGTAAGGGAACACAAAATACCAGAAGTAATTTTTATGATGATCATGTTTTTGAGAAAAGTTTAGATAAAGAAGGAAATAAAGTTAAAAAAGTGAGGAATTGCAGTGGCCCTAGTGGAGAGAGCTCCAGCAACAAAAGTCAGGGCCAAAAGTGTCTGACTGTCACTCCATCCAAGTCTCCAATAAATCCTTCTCCATCTGCTTATCCGGTATTTCGAACACCATCAGAGAGATTTTCTTGGTAAGCTACTATTAAATTTTTAATTTTGTTCTTGTAGTGTGGGTTCCATGTGTTTAGATATATACATGCTATAGATTATGTACCAGTACCCTATGTATTTATGAATTATTTTACAGCACCAAGTCCAGTGAAAGCCGAGGACCGCAGACACCGCAGCATCGACATGTTTTTCACCAGCGTTGCATCAACCCATTTGAAGTTGGAGCAGAGTGTCTGCAGATGCCAGCTGTGAGCCCGTCTCTCTTTCGCCATGTTGTATCACCAAGTCAAAAGGCAGATGGTAAATTTCGTTGGTCTATTGACCAGCTAGCTTTGTTACACCCGGCAAATATTGAAACGTCTCCCTTCAACCAGGCAGAGATGGTGATAGACCCAGATTATGAACGTAAAGCGCAAGATGCCATTGACAAGTGAGTGGGTTTCTGTGTAGGTACTTCTTTAGTTGCCTTATTATAATGTTGATTATTTTTTGGATAAACTTCTTTAAAACTTTGTCAGAATAAAATTGAATAGCATACAAGTGAAGTTCTTTCTGTCCATAATGAGGGGTGTATGGTGGAAATCTGTATTCATAGAAGTTAGATTACTGTATTACAGTTCTCTATTAGATGTCTACTTTAACACATTTAACAAGATTGCATGCATGTGTTTTTATAGGAAAATAATATGTGGAACAGGAACATTATTGTGGTTTTCCTTTTGTAAAACAGGCTTCTTTAAATTTGAGAGAAGGACATCAGTTACCAAGGTGTTTTTACCAGTTCAATATACAATGTTATGTAGTGTAGGAAAGTAGTGACGACACAGCATTTAGGTAAGGCAGAAGGCCACCTACCAAATAGGATCTATATAGATATTACAGTGTTCATGGCTGCTACCACACTATCAAGCTGTCTACAGTGTCATATAATTTTTAAGGTCGTACAAAATATATTTTTGGATGGTGACATCATCGTCCACATGTGCCTATTAGTGAATTCTCACCTACAATGGATGGCCTGTGATTTAGCATAGGTATCCTCTGTAGGGGGTATGTTATGGTTTTTGTCATGTATATTTTTCATCCCACATTAATTTTTGTATTCCAATCACTTGAAAATTGAAGCACTTAAGTATAATTAAATACTTATGGCTACTGAAATTGAACAGTAATGTCCTATATAATTTTTTTTCTCAGCTGTTCTAAGGAAAGTTGTGGCTGTGTTCATAGAACAGGATCATGCAGTCAGGCAAGACTACATATTGCCAATATGCAGATCTGCTCGATATAGGCTGCGGCAGCTCTGGTAGAGCTGCCGCAGCTTGCTTTTGGCATCGATGTTAGTCATGTGCCGTTTTACAAGCTGTCTCGACAGTTGTTTCATCTCCGGCCTGCTCATGCATCGCCTGAGCTGTCCTGGTCTTTGGACATTGTGCTCTCTTCTCTCTTTTCTCCCACGGCTTGTAGTGGGCCCTTCGGTTCTGGTTTGTTTCTCCACGGCTCTTTCGTGTTGGTGTTGGCCTCTGGGGGTCAGGTAGAGAAGCTTCATGCTCTCCTCTGGCGCAGGGATTTGTGCTTTTTTGTTTTTGGTACTCGGTTTGTTTGTTTGCAGCCTTCTTCTTTTCTGGTGAAGGCTGAGGCGTCTGCTTTCTGGAGGGGTCCTTGGGTTGTTTATGCTTGGTTGGTTAGGCCGGGGGTGCGTCGTGTGGTGTGTCCGGTTGCAGTTCTCCTCTGTTGACTGCACCCCTTGGCCTCTGTAGCCGCAGCTGTGCTTTGGGTTGCCCAGGTTCCCATTTTCCCTGTTCCTTGGTTTGGGTCTCCCTTGTCGTTCGCAGGGTCCTTCGGTGTTGCCGGTTGTCTTGCTTTGAGTTTAGGGCGTGTGGCGTGTCAGGTCCGTCCTTCTTTTTCCTTATCTTTGGTTAGATAGCTCCAGGGAGCCAAAGGGGCTTCCCCCAGAAAAACAGCGTTGAATGTAATGAAATGCCATTTTCTGTGTGAGACTTGGAGGCTTCCCTGCATCCCTCTTTCCCTCTGCTTGCATGTTTTTTGACATCCAGCTTCTGAACTGAAGGTGTGAGTAGCCGGCATAAAGGGGTCTGGGGCTCCCCCTTCCTCGTCCTATGGAGGGGGAGGCTGCGCAGATGTCGACGCGGCATGTGGTGACATCATGCTCGTTTGCTCGTTTGTCTTTGGGGGAGTTCTGTCCACTCGTTTGAATTTCAGTAGTGGTTTCAACCAGAATAGGGGTTTGTTTTGGGATGCTTACCTCTCTGGGTACCTGACCCGGTCGATAGCAGACATAGGATGCTCCAAATAACATGTGCAATTCTATAGGCCATTGCTCCTTGTGTTTCTCTGAGGGGGCCAGGTTCTGGCTCGTGGTCCCCGGTAGGCCTAAGAAATCCATTCACACTGACTGATGCCAAAGTCTAATAATATATATCCATGTCTGCCTGGATAAGCTTCAGGGAGCCTCAGTCTCTCACCCAGAAAATGGCGTTTCATTACATTCAACGCTGAATTTTTTGTAAAAAATTTTAAGGGAAGAATTTTAAGAAGCATTTAATGAATTATATTAAGTTGTGCAACAACATTATTTTAGGTTCTTCACTCATGAGTCGGTAGTGCCGAGTCCCTGGACAGGGAGTGGGAAGTCTGTGAATCTCCTGCGGATGGTGTGCACACCAGTTCAGCAGACTAATTATTCTGCTCCTCACACAAACACAGGTTAGTTGTTGTTATGATTGTAATGTTCTAAACCTTGAATACATGTCTTCCCAAGTTTTTAGTATTAATACTGAATGGTTACAGGAGTTTAGAGTAAGAGTTTGAAAGGCAAACACCATTTTCTTCTTGGTTCATTCCAAATTCTTGTTTGTATCTCGGTCATTAAACAGTTTAAACTGATTCTAAGCCAGTTTACTTTTGGCTAATCATCAGCTTACACACTATTACTATATTGGCTATATTTAAATGGAATATTTGACCCAAATAAATAGACTTTTGAATAAAAGTAACAAATTTTGGCAAGTCTTAAAACTTTCTTTGTGCAACTGATATACAGTATATACAATAGCCAGATATATTAGATGTTTGCAAGTGTTTAATTAGTGGCATGTCAGAGTAGTGCAACTATTGAAATGCAGCATTTCTCAGTAATTATTTAATGTAAATAGAACTGAAATATAGTAATTTTGTACATAGATCAGTTATTGAATTTATTAGAAGTTTATATTTGCCTTATAGTTTGGTGTCAAACTGAACTGACACTGCCACCCATCTTGCCAAAAGCTGTGGAGGAAGCACTCAAGCCCTTCTGTACCTTCACGCAGGTCAGTCTCCACTTCATTTATTTCAACCTATCCTCCTGTTCAGATAGTACCTATTGTGACCAGAATTTGTACGTTCTTAGCTTTTAGATCGTAGTATTCTGATTAATAAGGAATTCTTTTAAAATAAATGAAGCTAAAACACAAACTTAAATATTCCTAGGCCTATTATTGCATACATATATACTATGTTAGGTCTAGGGAGGTTAGGATTGTTAGTTTAGTTTGTTAAAGTAACACAAGTAAAAAATAGTTTTCCAGTTTGACCATCTCAATAGTTCAGATTTCTATATTCTAATTTTGTTGTACGTCGGTATATATACTTGTATTATGGTCCTCATCATTACTATAAGTACTACCAAAACAGGAGGAGGGCTGCTTATTGAGTAAGAGAGAGAGAGTGTGTGTGTGTGTGTGTATGTGTATGTGTGTGTGTGTGTGTATGTGTGTATATATATATATATATATATATATATATATATATATATATATATATATATATATATATATATTATATATATATATATATATATATATATATATATATATATATATATATATATATATAATATAATATAATATAATATAATATAATATGCGAACAAGCCTGAATGGTCCCCAGGACTATATGCAACTGAAAACTCACACCCCAGAAGTGACTCGAACCCATACTGCCAGGAGCAACGCAACTGGTATGTACAGGACACCTTAATCCGCTTGACCATCACGACCGGACAAAAGGAATATAATATATATATTGTTTATGAAATCCACTTTTACATACAATATTGTTAAGTGGCTATTATAAAAAATAGTAAAGTATAAAAGTAAGTAATTATATCATACATTTGGGTGTATGTTCATTTTAATGAACACATGTTTTAAGCTCGTATTGGAGGTACCAAATGAGTTGAACATTCATTGAGAAGGTAAAAATTATAATTATTATTTACTATATATTTCTGGGGAGAGCCTCTTCGGCTCCCTGGAGCTATCCGGGCTGATATGAATGTATTAGACCCTGGTATCAGTCAACACAAATGGAATTCTAGGCCTTCTGGGGACCACGAGCAAAAACCTGGCCCCCTCAGAGAGGCACGAGGAGCAATGGCCTACAGAAACACCCATGTGGTTGGAAGCATTCTAAGTCTGCCATCGACCGGGTCAGGCACCCAGAAATGTAAGCGCCCCAAAACAAACTCCCATATTCTGGTTAAAATATTGGTACTGAAAGCCGAACCAGTGGACAGAACTCCCCAAATGAAAACGAGCAAACGAGCATGACGTCACCATGTCGCTGCGCTTCCGTCTGCACAAGCCCCACCCATGCCCTCCTGGGGAGGGGTGGGGGTTGTGCAGACGGAAGCGAGGCGACGTGGTGACGTCATGCCCATTGGCTTGGGGTGCCTACCTTTCTGGGTGCCTGACTCGGTCGATGGCAGACATTGAATGCTCCCAACCACACTGGGGTTTCTATAGGCCATTGCTCCTCGCGCCTCTCTGACGGGGCCAGGTTCTGGCTTATGGTTCTGTTCTCCGGTTGGCTGAACTCCATGCACTTTGATGCCAGAAAGCTAATATACCCATATCAGCCTTGATAGCTCCGGGAAGCCTCCCGGTCACACCGAGAAAATGGCGTTTTTTTACACTAAACACTGATTTTTTATGTGTAAAAACTAATCGTAATTAAAAGGCACATACAAACATTTTGATTTGTTTGAAGAAATAAGATCTAAATGTTCCCATATTTGTGACAGTGGAATTGATAACAAAGCGGTAGTTTAGATTGGGCATTGAGAGGCCAGTGCCCAAGTGTTGGGCATTGGTAAACATGTAAAGAGTTTACATGAAAAGTGTTTGAGCAGGATGTTTGGATGAACCCTGGAGCAAGATTCTCTCTTGTTCCATTAAACAGGGACAAGCCATAATCTCAGGGGGGACTATGTGACATTATGGCTTTGCAAGAATGTAAATTCATACTAAAACTTATATAGCCCATTTGTATTTTAAATCACTTTTAATAAATAACATATGTATATGAACACACTGATACTAGGGAATTAATAAAGGAGCTCATTGAAGCCCAGTGTGTTGGGGAACAATTTGGAAGAACCTTGGGATATGTTTTTAAATGTAAAAACATTCTGTATATTGTGCCAGACTGTGTTTTGAATGTTAGATATACAGCAGTTTTAAGTGTATTACAGAAAGAGAGACAACTGAATAGGTTTTGAAATAATTTTTGTAGGATTGTTGATGTACAGAATTGGTGATGAGGATATGTATTTCAATTCTCACTTGTAGTATTAATAAGTCCCAGAATCATTGTAAGTTGCTAGAAGTGATGAATGATAAATATAAATGCAGCATTAAGTAAACCAGAACATTAAAAACCTAATAACATTTTCATAAGAAGTTTGCATAGTAATACATAAACAAGAACAACACTACTATTTCTTACGTAGCAGTGATTATTAATTATTAGGTGTGATGGTAAAAATAGGTGTTATTGCAGTCTTCTCTAGGCAGATGGAATGCCTACCTTACCTTGAGGTTACCTTGAGATGATTTCGGGGCTTTAGTGTCCCCACGGCCCGGTCCTCGACCAGGCCTCCACCCCCCAGGAAGCAGCCCGTGACAGCTGACTAATACCCAGGTACCAATTTACTGCTAGGTAACAGTGGCATAGGGTGAAAGAAACTCTGCCCATTGTTTCTCGCCGGCGCTCGGGATCGAACCCGGGACCACAGGATCACAAGTCCAGCGTGCTGTCCGCTCGGCCGACCGGCTCCCTCCGACTGCCAGTCACAAAAGTAAAAATAAAAGTAAAAAAAAATATTAAACTGCAAGTTGTCTTCACTGTGAGGTTAACTGTAGGAGAAAACATACAGAACAAAAATTTAAAAATACTGTAATAGAAACTGACGTTAAACAAATTACAACACAAAAATATTATCTAAGCTTGGCTTTATACAGAGTGCAAATTAAACAAGATAAACAGATAATCAAATTTACGGTATGTTAATGTGCAAAATAAAATATGGTGCAGGAATACTGTGAGCCAGGCTGACTAAATCCGTTACCACACCGAGATGTGTTAACGGGTCAATTCAGTTGAGCACGCAGGAGTAATCTAACTTGTAGTGGGCTAGGCAGCCCTATATACTGTATACAGAATGACGGCTGGGCAGATGGCGCTGGTGACTTCTTTAACTATTAACCGGCTCTTAAACTGTTTGTTTCGGGTGGCGTGAGCTCCCGGGGCGTCGCCAGGTGCGAGGAGGGTGACGGGCCATGGGGTAGGTATATCTTGAGGTTATCTTGAGATGATTTCGGGGCTTTAGTGTCCCCCGCGGCCCGGTCCTCGACCAGGCCTCCACCCCCAGGAAGCAGCCCGTAACAGCTGACTAACACCCAGGTACCTATTTTACTGCTAGGTAACAGCAGCATAGGATGAAAGAAACTCTGCCCATTGTTTCTCGCCGGTGCCCGGGATCGAACCCGGGACCACAGGATCACAAGTCCAGCGTGCTGTTCGCTCTGCCGACTGGCTCCCACCAGGTAGACTGGTGGTATTGTCTAGACGTCTGGAAGTAGTTGTTGTTCTTCTTGTGGCTGTATTTGAATATATAGACGGGATATGGGTAGAATAGGTGATGATGGAGCAGGCCGAATCTCTTGCTAGAGATTTTACCGTGACATAGGCTTCAGCATCTGGCCCCAAGCTGAAATCACAATAATTATGGAAGTACCCACAATATTACTGCGCTAATGTTATATTATTTCGCAGATACATTTTATATAAAGTAATTAAGAATAGCAGGACCAATAGTTTCTTGAATCACAGGACCAGTGGTGGCAGGGCAGCACAGAAAATGATGAAGGCACTAATGTCAACAACACAACACTTCGACGCAAGCTGCTGTTCAGTCATGATGAGCTTCTCAATGTAACACCGTGAGTAACTATTTCTAGAGTAATTGAATATATTGGTGCCCATTGTTTCCTATATTTCTAAAGTGAAACAGGTGTTTTACATATCGGAAAAAATTGAGATCCTGATAGATTCCCTACTTGAAATTGGAGTATGTGCTCCTTGTGTTTATATAAAATCATCCAAAAGTTCATTTTAAAACTTGAATACGGCACTGAAAAAATTTATTCATTTATTGACATGAATTTTAATAGTTTTTGTGGAGATTATTTAGGTAAAATATGTTCTGAATTTGAAGTCATGGCTAATTAGAACATAGAGCTCATGCTTGTGTGTTACAAGCAGCAGCTGAAGAAGTGCCATGGCAGGGAAGATGCTGGCTTGACCAATAGAGAAAATTGGTACTGTATATAAAAAACATGTGTTAATTAAAAGGTTTAAGCTTATTTGTCTAGGAAAGAGCATTGGCTAGTGGAATGCAAGAAATTTGGTGGATGTGTTTAAGAATTGGATTAAAGATTAGACTAGCAGAGTTTCTAACAGAGCATAAAGTACTGTGCACTGAAAGAACATGTCTGAAGATCACAATCTCTAGTAGCCTCAATGGGTACAGGAAATGCTCCCTCCACCCCCATTATGCCAGAGAATTTTTTCTAGCTGAATTCTGAGCCGAGATACTGCCTTGGCATTTAAGGCTTTGGTGGGTAGGCAATTCTATGGATGAAAAAACATCTCCTGTCCTACATTTCGGCTTGTTGAGCTTCAAGCTATTACCTCTTGTATGTGTTACTCTGGACCTTGAAAAGAAGTATGCTAGATTAATATCTAACGATTTGTTTAGTATTAAATTAAAGGTCTCAATGAATACAGTTATTGAGGATTATTAATACATATAACACCCTCAGGTGCATTGGTTAACACTTTTGTGGGCCAACGTTAATCGCTCGACCTGTCCAAGCGGTTTTAGGCGTTCCGCGGGAGCGCGCGGTAATACTGAAAAGTGTATACCTTTTCAATTTTGTCACCTTAATTCTCGTCCTAGGTTTTTCAGTTTTGCATCAATGTGTTCGCAATAGATGACTAAAAGCATATACACTCCAGAAGCCCGGCTTACCACCCACAGCAAATGGAGAAAGTGAGAGAAAGTTACCCGGGAGCACGCAAGAGCGATAAAATGTGTACACTCTTTTCACTTTGGTCACCTCAATTTTTGTCTTAAGTCTTTCATTTTAGTATCAATGTGTTCGCAATAAAATCCCCAACAGGAGTATAGGCATATAATGTCTAAAACCGTGGCGCGCTCCACCCGATGACGTGATGAAAGCAGGTGATGAGTAGGGAGGAGCGCTGGGCCTTCCAATAGAGAGCGCGGTAATACTGAGAAGTGTATACTCTTTTCAACTTTGTCATCTTAATTCTCATCCTAGGTTTTCCAATTTGATATGTGTTCGCAATAGAATTCTCTACACGATTAAATGCATATGAAGTCCGAAAGCCCGGCGTACCACCCTCACAAAACAAAGAAAGTGAGAGAAAGTTACCCAGGAGTGCTAAAGAGCAATGAAATGTGTACACTCTTTTCACTTTGATCTTTCATTTTTGTATCATTGTGTTCGCAATAGAATTCCCTATAGGAGTATATGCATATATAAAGTCCAAAAGTCCGGCATACCACCCACAGAGAAGGTGATAGCGCATTACCTCCATGAGCGCTCATCAAGAGCAATAAAATGGGTTTACTCTTTTTAACTTTGTTACCTCAATTCTTGTCCTAGGTCTTTCATTTTGGTATCAATGTACTGTATTCGGAATGAAATTCCCTACAGGAGTATATGCATATAATGTCCAAAACCGCGGCGCGCCTCACCCTCATTCAAGCCAAAAGCGGGCCAAATTTTTTTTATTTTTGACTGCATACTTTGTCATCGGTGGGTGAAAGTGTTAACGTCCTCACCTGCTCTCCTCACAAACAATGGCATCATTGGTTCCAACCCCAAACACTGATCCTTCACTGTTTGCCCCTACCTACCTACCTTGAGGTGCTTCCGGGGCTTAGTGTCCTCGCGGCCCGGTCGTCGACCAGGCCTCCTGGTTGCTGGACTGATCAACCAGGCTGTTAGACGCGGCTGCTCGCAGCCTGACGTATGAGTCACAGCCTGGTTGATCAGGTATCCTTTGGAGTCCCTAGTTCACAAGTGGTAATTGTGGAACAGGATGTAAAATGGCTGGTGAATAATGCACTGGGAATAACATGGAACTGAATACTGTACCCAAACTTGTTATAGTATTTGACTTAAATCCCACCTTAAAAAAAAATATTAAAAATATTGGATGTAGGATAGTTTTAAATTCTTCTACCATGGCTGTCCAAATTTTATGTCCCCTTAAAGGTGCTATGGGAAATTTATGTTTTTTTTCCAATCTGTCTGTGAATATCTTTGATTTGGGAGGTGTGGGGGGGGGGGGAGGGGCACAGTAGTTGAAGGTTAAGGGGGACAAAAATTAGTTTGCAAGGATGAGGGGGATTTGGAAAGAATTATATTTGTGGTCTTCCTTCGGACAGTGGATGACATAGTAAGTCTGAGAAAATAGATATAATGTATAAACCTCATGTTCTGATTTCTACTGATTTCTACTCTTAATACTTATTTCTGGGGGGAACCCCTTCGACTCCCTGGAACTATCCAGGCTGATGTGAATGTATTAGACCGTGGCATCAGTCAAAGCGAATCGAGTTCTTAGGACTTTGGGTTATCTTGAGATTATTTCAGGGCTTAGCGTCCCCGCGGCCCAATCTTCGACCAGGCCTCCCTTTTTATTACACACCATCAGGAATCGGCCCGTAGCAGCTGTCTAACTCCCAGGTACAGTACCTATTTACTGCTAGGTAACTGGGGCATCAGGGTGAAAGAAACTCTGTCCATTTGTTTCCGCCTCCACCGGGGATCGAACCAGGAACCTCAGGACTACGAATCCGAAGCGCTGTTCACCCAGCTGTCAGGCGCTCCTGACAGCCTCAGAACTGGGGGTGGATAGCCAGTGCAAGGGGGGGGATTGGAGCTCCCCCTTCCCCCTCTCAGGGAGAGGGGAGGAGCTGTGCAGACAGCGGCGTGGTGACAGTTGTGACGTCATGCTCATTTGCTCGTTTTTAGTTTGGGGGGTTCTGTCCAACGGCTCGGCTTTCAGTAGCAATTTTTAACCAAATAGGGTTTATTTTGGGGCACCTACCCTTCTGGGTGCCTGACTCAATCATGGCAGACATAAAATGCTTCCAACCACACGGGAGTTTCTATAGGCTATTGCTCCTCGTGCCTCTGAGAGAGCCAGGTTCTGGCTCGTGGTCCCCTGTAGGCCAAAACACTACATTCGCCTTGACTGATGTCATGGTCTAATACATTTTATATTTGCCCAGATAGCTCCGGGGAGCCTCCAGGTCTCACCCAGAAAATGACGTTTCATTACATTGAACGCTGTTTTTTTTTCATAAAGGATGTGCAGTCCACGTGGTGCAGATGCTTCTGAAAGCAGGAGCCCGCCTTCATCTCCTGTGGAGCCATTGCCCTTGCAAAAAGATGATGAAAGCACAGTGGAAGTGAAAGAGGAGGATGAAGATCAACTGCAGTGGTGTTCTAATATAGTTACATCTGAATTAATAGGACGATCAGGGAAGGATCCTCAGTTGGCCAGACATCCTCCACCATCACCCCCATCACCATCAATGTGTTTACCCTCTCCCACTGTCATTCAGAAGACTGACTGTTTGACAGTTATGTTACATAGTGATCATGATGACAGTGCTTTACCCCTCTTATCACCAAATCTCTCCCCTATAGAAAACCAGGAGAATTCCATGGTCACTAAGCAACCAAGATTTCTTGTGTCACCAGATGTCTCACCAATTACTATTTTGCCTCGAGGGTCTGATTCAAACCCTGCGAGTGTGTGTTCATCAAACTCGCCATTTCTTGACGAAATTCTCCATGGTCATCATCAGCCTAAGACTCAAAGCTCGCCCAACGTGTCACCTGCACATTCATCAGTGGAGTTACAGAGCTCGGCAAGTTCACCTGAAAAGTATTCCTCTCACACTATCTCATTGATTAATAAATCTTTCCAGACTACAGGTCCTTTAACTTCAAATCTTCCTCTAACTGAAAATTATAAAAGACTGCACCAGGAACTACAAATTTCTCCAAAGACCTGTCACAGCACTTGTCTACATTTATGTAATCATAATACCTATTCAGTCGGCAAACTAATTACAAAGAACGTTATTTTAAAACCTGAGACAAGTAAAGACGACACTGGCATGCTGGATGTAACTGGAAAAGGTTGGCACTCGGAGTCTGAGGCAATTGCTTGTAGAGGTCGTAATGCTTCAACAGAATCTCTCACTACACCACCAATATGCAGAAAACATTTAAAGCTGGTCACAGTGGGACGAAATTGTAGCTGTGCCATTCAGGACAGGGCAGAAGAGTTGCCCGATAAGAACTGTGATATTAAAAATTGCTCAAATGAAAGACTTCGGAAAATAGAAAATGTTTTCGATTTTACTCGAGAATTTATCGTAGCCGAATGTGATAACCCAAAGCGTCATGGAACCCCAGAGAAAACATCTTCAAAGACAGAACCCAAGACATCTAGTAACTCAGTAAGTATTGAATTTTTATTGGGTGTTGATGATTAACTGATAAAGTTGTATATTACATGAGTAATCAGGGGGTGAAATAAGAGCTGTATTATAGAGCCATACCTTTACTAGCATATGCAGTACACAAAATTGATTAACATGCAAAGTATAGGATTGACTTTAGTCATTTCATGAATGCTAGGGAACCCATTTTTAACCCCGCCAAAATGCGTTGCTGTTTTACAAGCAAATTAAATTTTATCAATAAATTTTCTCATTATGCTTCTTTTATAAACTTGATGCTGAGCAGATATTTCTTGTCAAGGATGCAGGAAATGACAGTTTTTACATTAAAATAAAAAGGTGGAGGGGGTCTAAGGGTAATTTTGCCTCATCTTGACTAAAGTTAAATATGGGCTCGGACTTCTTTTTCTCAGCATTGATTGTAGTGCATTATATTTATTATGTATCCCTAGTAGGAATATCTTGTGGTTTTGACAGGTTTATTTTTTATTATAGATTTCACTGTATTAAGTGAAATCTGGACACCTTTTGAGTATCAATTTAAAAAAACTTTCAAAACATAAGTATAGTGTTACAGTGAATGTTCTAATTATTTTAAGGATCTACAGCCCCCTTTTGGCAGATTTTAGAACTATTTTATAACATTGTCACGAGGAATACTCGGTACTGTATCTAAATAAGTTGCAGTTGACTTGAGCTTGAAGTTGTTGTCTCTTGTGTGAATTACATTGGACCTTTTAAAGAAGAGGGTTTTGTTTAATATCTAGTGAAAAGTCCTTTGAAACGAGGTGATGAATGTACCTGTTTATGTACAATACCTGTGTCAAGGAGGCCAGTCTCTAACACTGAAGGCCAAGACAAGCACATTTTGGTCACTATTTTGATATGTATTGCATCTACAGACAACCTGTAGTCTTAGTTTTATACAAACTTCTTAACTTTCAATTCATACCACAGATTTTCTAAACTGTTGTAAAAATATTTCTTATTCCACTTAAAGAAAAGAGATAAATTAAATGGACTTAGGACTGTCAATCTCTAATATTTTAGTTAAATTTTATATTTTTATCTGTCCAGTCTTTTTTTATTGCATTTTGTGTTTTATATTGCTATGCCTGAGATGAAGCCCATGTCATTGAAATAGATATACAGCAATGTACTAAAAATCCTTTTGTTAATACAGTACTGTACAAATTTTTTTCCTGTACTATGAAATAAGCAATTATAATATTGTATTTGCAGGGTCACTTCTCATCTAGTCCCATACGCGATGCTTTGCAAAGTCCCTTGGAGGTGGATACCCCTAATAAAAGATTCTCTGCTTCTCCACCACTTTCTCCCATCCTCTGTCGGTCCATTATGTTCCAAAGTCGGAACAATTGTAAGAATTCTCCTAGAAAGCGGCTGCAGGACAATTACATGAAAACAGATGACTTCAGTCTTTTACAATCAACATTTTTATGTGATGGCACAGAAGGTAAGTTACATCACCGCACATAATCGTTGAAATTAATTATGGCGTAGTGCAATTTTTTTTGTGTGTGTGTGTGTCTGTGTGTAATTACCTAAGTGTAGTTACAGGATGAGAGCTAAGCTTGTGGTGTCCCATCTTCCCAGCACCTTTTGTCATATAACACTTTGAAATTACTAACGGTTTTGACCTCCACCACCTTCTCGCCTAACTTGTTCCAACCGTCTACCACTCTGTTTACAAAAGTGTATTTTCTTATATTTCTCTGGCAGCTTTGTTTCGTTAGTTTAAATCTATGACCTCTTGTACTTGAAGTTTTAGGTTTCAGGAATTCTTCTCTATCAGTTTTATCGATTCCTGTTACTATTTTGTACATAGTGATCATATCACCTTTTTTTCTTCTATCTTCTAGTTTTTGCATATTTAATGCCCTTAACCTCTCCTCGTAGCTCTTGCCCTTCAGTTCTGGGGGCCACTTAGTGGCATGTCTTTGCACCTTTTCCAGTTTGTTGATGTGCTTCTTAAGATATGGGCACCATACAACCGCTGCATATTCCAGCTTTGGTCTAACAAAAGTCGTGAACAATTTCTTTAGTATTTCTCCATCCATGTATTTAAAAGCAATTCTGAAGTTAGAAAGTGTAGCATAGGCTCCTTGCACAATGTTCTTAATGTTGTTCTCAGGTGACAGTTTTCTATCTAGAACCATCCCTGTTTTCTTTGTCAGAATTCTTTAAAGATTTCTCACATAATTTATAGGTTGCGTGGAGGTCTATGTTCAACAATTCCACATTCCATAACATGGCACTTATTCACATTAAATTCCATTTGCCAAGTGGTGCTCCATATACTTATTTTGTCCAGGTCTTCTTGAAGGGCATGACAATCCTTTAGGTTTCTTATCTTCCCTATTATCTTAGCATCATCAGCAAACATGTTCATATAATTCTGTATTCCATCTGGTAGATCGTTTATGTAGACAACGAACATTACCGGTGCAAGAACTGAACCCTGTTGTGACATTCCTCCAATCCGATACATTGCCTCTGATTACGGCCCTCATTTTTCTATCGGTTAAAAAAAATTCATCCATGTTAGTGTAATGAGAGGTGGGGGAAATAGCTCTCTTTTGTCCATTATCCCACCCCTAGAGTTCCCCCAGAGTTCCTACTGCAACCTCTCTAGTTCAACACCTTGTAACCTCGGTATTTGATTACCTAGGTGCTACACCCACTAGGCATTGTACCTTGATCAGCTACCCGCAACTCTAGAGAACTCTAGAACATTTCACCGCCACGAACATACAAGAGAAACGAAAGAAAATAACCGAATAATGAAGTAATTAGTGAGGGTTAGGGGTGAGGGAGGTTGAGAGGAGGGAGGAGTAGGTGGGAGGGGTGAGGAGTAGAGTCTGGGAGTAGCGAGGAGTGGTCAGGTGAAAAGGAAAGTGGGAGAGAGGCGGAGTGAGAAAAGAGAGAGTATGGAGAATGAGTAGAGGTAGTGGTAGAAGTAGAAAGAAGTAGTAGAAAGTGCTGCCACCATCCGTTCTAGTCAGTACGTACAAGACAAGGAATGGAACTTGTCTGTATCACAAAATTATCAAAGATGATGTTAGCATGTGTCAACTGGAATCATGTATTCATTAAAATCATCAAATCAGTAACCGCAGAGGCTCTCTCGCCTCAACTCATAAAGCTCTAGTGTGAGAGAATGGTCTCTCAAGATTCTCCCACAGCTGCCCACATACCCGCATTGAAACAACTGTTTCAATGTCCCCATTCTCAACTAGATTATATCTCATAGCATGTTTAATGTCCAAGAGGACGTGATCAATCTTTCCCAAGGAAGGAAGGTACTGGATGTCAAATACCTCTTCTTCTTTCCTGGTGAATACTAGATCTAGTACTGACGGAACATCTCCTTCCCTCATTCTTGTGCCCTGCTTGACGTGTTGATACATGAATGTCTCTAAGATGAGGTTTACAAATCTGCCTGTCCAAGCGTCCTCTGTTCTTGCCTCGTAGGCCTCCCAGTTTATTGCCTTAAAGTTGAAGTCCCCCAGTACCAACAATCGGGATTTATGTTTGTCAGCTCTTACCATAATCTTTCTCATGACCATTATGAGGCGCTCTCGTTTGTCATCCAATTGTGTGTGTGTGTGTGTGTGTGCGTGCGTGTGCAAACTGAAATTTTTGTTGTCATACTTGCATCAAATACATTAATTTGAAACCCGAGTTTCAGTGATTTCACAAAATAAACAGTAATATTTATGAATTATGTATATTTCTTAACCTGCATTTTAAATTTTAATTATATACTGTAGTATGTAACAAACTTTGATTAGTTTCCTAATTATAATGTCTTTAATTTTATCAGGAACAAATTGTACTAATGTGTACTTTATTGGTTATACAGGTACTGTATTAAATAGTGGTCTAGTCAGTTACCACAATGTACAGTGCATGAGAAGTTTTGCAACGTTTCCTGAATATACAGAATAGTCATTTTTCCAGAGGCAAATTGTACTGATGAAATTATGATGGAAGATGGCCCAATTGAAGGTGTGTTGGCTACAAAATCCTTGAATCCCATCGTGCTGACTCATCTTTCAACCCGTGCTCCTCTCCAACGCTCGTCCTCCATCTCTGATATGGAGACAGATTTACACCCATCTCTTGAGGTTGGTTTATCAGCAATACATATTACATTGTATAAATATTTATTACACGCTGGGGCTGCTCATTTGCACTATACTGTATACAAGAAATACTTAGTTTTATATGCAGTGTTATTGATCACCTAAATCTCACTCCCTTGTAGAAATTAGATTGATTTACAATAATGAATTGTTACTTTATCACCTATCATAGAAAACATATGTCAATAAGGCATAACAAATATTAACGTGGATGCCAGGATAAATAAATAAGCTGTGTTTCCATACAAATAATGTGGCATACACTTAAGGAAATGCATTTTTCTAGTTATTTTCAGTTATAGAAATGACAGTTAATTGTTTTTAGCACAGTGGAACCTCGATTAACGAATTTCATCCCTTCTGGCACCGAGCTCGTCATGTGAAACGCTCGTCTTTCAAAACGAATTTCCCCATTTAAAATAATGGAAATAGACAGGCTCACCATAGCCTGTCTATTTCCATTTTTGGAAACTTTTGGAACTTTTTGCTCCAAGTACCGAATCTTAAACAACAACAACATAATGGAAATAAAATTAATCCGTTCCACCACCGAAAAAATCAATATGATATTCAACGTTTTAAACTGTGCAAAACGTCATATGATGTGTTGAGTAACTGACCCAAAAGTGCGCATCACGTCATATGACATGTTGGAGTACTATGCAAGATTTAAATGGCCCGCGGATACATGGGGGCTCACCTCACCTTCATCAGGGCTCTTGTAAACCAGACGCCATTTAAAAAAAAATCATGGGCAACATTCCCGGGTGTGAGGGCCTCAGTACTGAGTGAGCCACCAAGGCTGGTGCACGCAGCATGAGCTCACAGCGCTGCTGTTCAGCTTGTGACCACAGCATCACCTAAAAATATAAAAATTTATATGTACATGCTATTATTTAGCAATGATAGTATTACAGAAGACCCCTGACTGTGATAAAAATGTCCAGGATTCTGATAATAGCAGGATTGTTGTGATAGTGCTGTAGTGGGAGGAGTAATCTTGGTGGGGAGGGAGGTAGCATTGTCTGCTGACTCTGTGTGACCACCTTTTACTGTCTGGACTCACTATACCAGCTTAGTGGTTCGCTATGGTGAACAAAACATGCAGATACTTATATAACGTCTGTATATAGTGAATAAAAGCAAAAACAGTATGTTGAGTGGAGAATGTTGGCGAGTCAGATGAGGTGAGGGAGGGAGTGAGTGAGTGGCAGCCAGTGGCGGGCTGCCACTGCCACTCAGCATACCAACTTAGTGGTTTGTTATGGTGAACACAAATGTAGATACTTATATATAACGTGTATATATATAGTGTAATAACAAAAGAAGTGTTGCGAGAAGCCATTTTAATGAGGGAGGTGGCGTCATCTTCCTAACTTGTCATGCTGTGTAAGGGTGGCCACTATGCTCTTTGTGGACTATACCAGCTTAGATGAACAGTTATGGTGAACAGAACATGTAGATACTTGTATATAATGTCTGTATATAGTGAATAAAAGCAAAAACAGTATGGTGGGAGGATGATGTGGGCGAGTGAGTAGTCATTGAGGGAGGGAGTGACAGCGACCACCCTGGCTGGCCACCCTTCGTTGCTTTTTGACTCGCAATATCAACTTAGTGGTTCGTTATGGTGAACAAAACATGCAGATACTTATATAAACCTGTGTATATAGTGTAATAACCGACAAAGTATTTGTTCATTGTTTTATGAACACAGTAATTGAATCAATAATATGCACACCATAATTTTGAGTACAGCGATGATTCACACATTTTATTATATAAATATATCACACTACACGCTATTGAATAATATTACAGCAAAAAAAAAACAAAGAAAAAATCAATCAGAGACATTGAAGAAATTAGGTAATAATATCTTTGTGGTAACTCCTGCCTGACAGTGGGGCAGTGAAGAACGCCTCAGACGCTTGCCGAGTCAGTGCCTCTTTTTTTTTTTTCCAGACTTGTCCGTCCTATTGCGGCCAAAATATGCCACTTACAATTTTTTAATTATTTTTCCAGTGATCAGGGAACACAAATTGACAGGTTTATAAGAGTTTTTTTTTTATGCATCTGTGGGTGACAAAGGCCAAATAGCCCTTAGCAGCTTGGTGGTTAAATAATGGAGCAGCCTACCTGACAATCACTGAATAAACCTTTTATGACACTTTTTCTTTTCTTTTTTCAAATTCTTTCATTTTTTTTTTTTTAATTTTTTTTTATTTTTTTTTCGAAAATGTAGCAGCCTACCTGACATTCACTGAACGAACCTTTTTGACATTTGTTCTCTTTTTAAATTTTTTTTTTTTTTTAAATTTTGTCTAAAAAACAAAAATCAATGCTTTGCAACATTACAGCAGTCGCCCCTTTACATCCCAGCATCATTAGCATTGGTAAAACAAAAAAATAGTTATTTGCATCATCGGAGGTGTCCAAGAATTTGCGAGAACCCGCAGGAACGCTAGGAAGCACTGTTCTTTTGCGAAAGAACACAGCATACGAAAAGTCATGCGAAAGCTCGTTAATCGAGACAAATTTTCATTGAGTGGCACGCTCGTTATTCAAAATGCTCGTAGATTGAGGCGCTCGTCACTCGAGGTTCCACTGTATTTATAAATAATTGACACTACATGGAGATGCTCTACTTTTACCACTGCTGTAAAATGTGCCAAAATTTAATCGTATTTGTTAAAACATGTAGAGTACAAATATTTCTTCCACTTTGTTAACAAGCATAAATTGAAAATCACTGCAAACAGAATTTCTGGAAGGATGTAAATGACTCTAGTTGGAATGTGTGTAAAAGCAGCAGTTGTGGTGGGGCCACAGAAAATTACATATAGAACATGAAATTACCACAAATTGTGTAGCTTGATTGAATTTTGGTGTATCTACTGGTATCTGTACATATAATTTTTACCGACTGATACTTTCCTGTCTCTTTCACAAAGATTAATGGAAATGATGAGGGTCCATCACAAGACACAGGATACCAAACAGGTAGCCTGCATGCCACCAACTTCAGTATTACAGCGTATAACCAAGACAACTTTACATCCAGTTCAGTGCCTCAACAGCACACTGAGCAACCTAGTCGATTTGTAAATAGTTCTTGCATCCAGAGCAATAGTAGCATTACGAAGGTGCTTAGAAATGGTTGCACTATTTCCTCGGGAAAGGAAACATCAGAGTGAAACATTTTTGTTTCTTTGTTTTTTTTGTTTTGTTTTTTATACTTCATGGTGTATAGCATCCATGCTATATAGAGTGTGCAACAAAGAATTGTATAGAACAAGAAGTGTTGAAGTGCAGTCCTCATATGCTTTACTTAATTTCAGTGCCATAAGTCACAATAAGATGTGTGTTGTTTGTGAATGAGAAAATGATAACAAGCAAGGAAATGAGTTACTGTGTATATAGGTGATTTTACACTACATCAGTTATGGAATGCCTTCCAAATATTCTGGTGTTAAATCAACAAAATGATAATGTAAAAGTAAGATTTAATTTTGATAGCATTAGAGAAGCGATGACAGCATTTAAACTTTTAAGTCATTTAAATATTTCATTCATTTCATTTAAACTCATTAAGTGCAGTACAATAAAGTTTGACAGAAGCATCCGTTATCTCTCACAATACTGTACATTGCTATGAATTATTGCACTATAGTTCTTGCAACATGGTCATTCATGTGTGTATGTTGCAGCTTTTAATGCTTAAATCAAATGTTTGCTATCTTTAATTTAAGTTTCCTGATACTGTTATATCAATATTCCTTTGATAGCCAGCATATTAAACTAATGTTCAATATTTGTATTATTATCAATGGACATTCCTTTCCTCTGAACAAAACAATATTTTGAATATGTTAAACTTTAACAAATAGGATTTGTGATATATTTTTAAGGAAAGTGTTTTTATAATTCAATATGGTAGGTGTTTGCAGTTATAAGTTGTGATTATAAGAATTCTCAGAAATGGCTGATTGAAGATGGTCATTGTATATACTGTATTGTTATGTAGCAGAACCAAAGACTACAATTTTAATATAAACAGAACTTTTAATAAAAATATTTTTTATTATTTTTTTTATTTGCTTTGTGCAATTTAGATACTGTCTACTCTCAATAATCCAAATTATATAGGACTCATCCTCATTCATGTTACCAAAATTTTTCCTAGAAATGTCAAAAAAAAAGTAATACTGCATTCAGTACTGTATTCGGGTTTGTAATACTGCATACAGTACTGTATTCGGGTTTTAATCAGCAAAGATCTTGGTAACATGAATTTTGTTTAAAGTTGAGAGGTCAAAAACTTAAACCTGAATTTATTTGAATTTTCATTTGGCAGAAACCTGAATTTCTATTCAGGTTAAAAGGTCAAGAACTTGAAACATGAATTCATTATGCTTACTTGGAGAGTTGGGTAACTAGAATCCAATTTACCGAGCTCTAACAGTATTGTATTTCAGTAGCTAAAATACTGGTATACAGAAAAGCACAGTAGGTAAAACCTATAGATTATTTATGGAGACCGTGAATAAAATTTGCTTAGTTTAATTTTTGTTTTTTGATGCATGGTAATTGGGTTGGGGTGCCAAAAGGAAATTTTGTAAAATGTGAAGTTCATTGATGATGTACTGGAAATATAAAGATTATGAAGATTTACTGGAGCAAAGCATCCAGAAAAGGTGCGCAGCACTCTTTAAGTAAATGTGGCAAATACTGATCAGTATAGTATGTTGCCGTTGATCTTACCAGGCCTTTTAATATGATATGGGAATGATATTATGAATGGTTGACTGGTGTGTTTTTAATTACCTTGAGGTTACCTTGAGGTGCTTCTGGGGCTTAGCGTCTCCGCGGCCCGGTTGTCGACCAGGCCTCCAGGTTGCCGGACTGATCAACCAGGCTGTTGGACGCGGCTGCTCGCAGCCTGACGTATGAGTCACAGCCTGGTTGATCAGGTATCCTTTGGAGGAGACGTCTTAATATTGTCTTAATATTTGATATATTTAACCTCCTTTATGATTCCGGTGGTACAGTTTGGTTCATTCTCGACTCAGTTGGGATTTCCAGGTTCTAATCCCAGGCGGGACAGAAATAGTTGGGCTGGTATCCTATCGCCTGATGCACCTGTTCACCTAGTAGTAAATATGTATGCAGGATTTAGTCAGCTTGTGGGGTTGCCTCTAGGGGAGGGTCAGTATTTCGACCTTGTGGGGACCTTGATATAATCCTAACATGTATATATAATACACTGGCTGCCTATTCCCTGACAAAATAAATTATTATTATTTATTTATTTATTTATTTACTATTATTATAAAGTACCATTATTCACTTTAATTTCCAGACTGATGCCTACCCCCATCCCATGAGAGTGGGAAATAGGGTAATATGACCTTATTGCCTACTGTGATGTAGGATTCTAACATCCCCCTAATCATGTGTTCATTTTTGTAGTCATAATTTTTAAAGATTTTAACAATATTTTGTTCTTGACTCAAGTCATATTATTAGTTAAATATTTTAAGTGTGGCAAGATTTTTTTTTTTTAACAATGAATGTTAATTTATTTTTGTTTGCATGATTATAACAACTGCAATTTCATTTTCTGAACTAGACTGAATCTTTGAAGTGGTCAGCAAATGTTGTTATCCAGTTGTAACGTTGTTGTTTGGTTACTCTCATGTTTGGTTCCAAGGCTGGCTAAACTGTGCCAGATGGGACGATTACACATCCCAGAAGAAAGTGGCATAACAATATGTAGATATTTTAAATATTTTTCTTAGAATTTTGAACATTGTCTAATTTATTTGCTAAAGAAATGATGCATATTTTTTGTATTTGTTTTTAAATTTAGTTATTTGAAATCCAAAATATGATTAGATAAGTAAAGGAATAGATTGGAGTGAAGAAATAAACACTAAAGCCGTACATTAATTAAAGACGTAAAACAGTGATAATGTTTCAATACGCCACAGATTATTATCAAGTCAAAACTGATCGTTCAAGGCAGATCGAATGGCAGCATTTTTTTTACATTTCTAATATGTGTATTTATTGTTTACAGTATTTTGTTTCAGCCTCTTTAGTGACATTTAAGGTGTTAAAATATTAGTCATATACAGAAGATTGGAAATACTCCTGTTGTCGAGCTATAATGAATGCTCTAGTGTTTGATGTGTTTGATCAGGATAGTTTGACCATTCCACTTTCTGTATATCATTCAAGTATGAAAATGCAAGTGTATTATTATTATTATTGTTAATAAATGTATTTATAAGGCAGTACTGTTAAAAATAGAGCATATATTATTTTCTTAATAGTGTTCTAAATTGTTAAGTGATGTGTATGAGACTTCTTAATATGATTTTTAAAATATTTAATATGTTTTGTATCTTAGAAACCTTGATATTGTGCATTTACCGATCTAAGGCTGCAGGGACAAGGTGCAGTTATCTTTGCTACTACTTTCTGCAGCAAGTGATTGGACAGAGTTAAGAAGAGAGGGAGGCTTAAGAAAAATTGGAATAGAGCAAAGGAAAAAAAAGAGATGGGATATTGACAAGAAAAAATAAAACAAAGAAACTGTTGTTATTGAACACTGCCCCCCCAAAAAAGTTCTAATTAATTAAAGATTAAAATAAAAATATTAAAGAAAAAATATTCTCAATAAAAAAAATATGTACAAGCTGGTAATAGGAAACACTCACCGCTACATTTGGTGGTCCCATTATGGTACTGTACTTTGGTAGCATGTCTGGCTAAACAAACCTTCCTGTTCATTATTTTTGAATCCCAGTTTGTTTGTGTTCGTTACTATAATGTCTTCAGCTGAATAGGCAGTGCAGTGACTTAATACTGCTATAATAATAATGTAAAATATTCACGCATCTGCCAGTCATTGAGCTTTACTGTTGGTATCTGAGGAGAGATCTAAATTATGTACTAAATCCTAAATCAAATATACTCTTGAAACTGTGGATAGGGGTTGCTCCAACCACTTTGAGTACATTCCACTTGTTAACCACTACAGAGTACGACCACTTCCTTGCATCGTCATATTCCTCAAGCAAACTACCTTTTTACTTGCGACCCTTTTACTTAATTTTCAAAATATATTCCTATGTATACAGTATTTCCACAAATTCCATTACGGTGGGAGTGCGTCTGGCGATGAGAGATCATGAACGTGGAAGTCCGTCTGGCAGCGAGGGATCCTGTAGGGTGTGAGTACGTCTGGCAGCGAGGGATGATATAGGGTGGGAGTACGTCTGGCAGCGAGGGATCCTATTGGGTGGGAGTACGTCTGGCAGCGAGGGATCCTACAGGGTGGAAGTACGTCTGGCAGAGAGGGATGATATAGGATGAGAATACGTCTGGCAGAGAGGGATCCTATAGGGTGGGAGTATGTCTGGCAGTGAGGAATGATGCAGGGTGGAAGTACGTTCTAGCAGCAAGGGATCCTATAGGGTGTGAGTACGTCTGGCAGCGAGGAACGGTGTAGGGTGGGAGTACGTCTGGCAGCGAGGGATCCTATTGGGTGTGAATACGTCTGGCAGCGAGGGATCCTATTGGGTGTGAATACGTCTGGCAGCGAGGGGTGATATTCGGTGTGAGTACGTCTGGCAGTAAGGGATCCTATTGGGTGTGAGTACGTCTGGCAGCGAGGGATGATATAGGGTGGGAGTTCGTCTGGCAGCGAGGGATCCTATTGGGTGTGAGTACGTCTGGCAGCGAGGGATCCTATTGGGTGTGAGTACGTCTGGCAGCGAGGGATGATATTGGGTGTGAGTACGTCTGGCAGCGAGGGATGATATTGGGTGGGAGTACGTCTGGCAGCGAGGGATGATATTGGGTGTGAGTACGTCTGGCAGCAAGGGATGATATTGGGTGTGAGTACGTCTGGCAGCAAGGGATGATATAGGGTACGTCTGGCAAGAGTTTGGTAGTCAGTGTGGCGGCGTCTGCAATCGCCAGCTGGGTCACTATCTAGCTCCGCAACACGGTAAGAACTATAATTTTGCAATTTCCATTGCAAAATCCACTGATCAATAAGAAAAGTTTCGCCATTACAGACGGATTTGCGTTAACGGTATAATACTACCGTGTATATAAAATGCCAACAATTGCTTTTACTAACAAATCCACAGGAGACGTGATGAGGGTTCGAACCTATTTGTTGGGTGTTCCAAGCAGGCTCTAGTCGTTCATGGGAACTAGAACATGCTCTAGTCGTCTTGTTGGGTTTGTGCACTGATATATCACGATAATGTGATTTCTCCGTGAAATGCTTTTACCGTCAATCATGCAGATATTGCGGAACTGATGCGAGGATAATAATGAATTAAAAATATTTCGATTAATATTTAATACACATTGCACGGGTAGCTGAGTAACCTACATCAATTACAACAGTGGTGGCTGTCTAATTAATTCGACATCGCTAGTTCTGAATAATGATTTATATAAATGATTCTAGTATTGACAAATGGCAGGTGTTTTATACCAGTAAAACTGTAGACCTGTTTTACCTTTTATAAAGATAGCTATAAACATCGTTGCTTGTGTCTTAGCTTTTGCTGCTATGTCGTTTTCAAATTACCTCTCTGCTTCCCCTCTTGATTTTGGTGTACTATTTTCTGGATCTTTAGTGTGTCTATTGCTATCCGTGTCTTGCTGTTATATTTTCATACATTTCTTCTCTGACTTATCTATTAACCAAGGGCTTAGTTTGCTTTTCTAGTTCACTTCTTTTTATTATGAGTAGAATGAACTGCTCCGTGGCAATGCACATTTTCCGGCTATTAATTCGATCATATTTTTATATTTTCTTTCTTTCTTTTTCTTTCTATCTCTGCACTTCTTGCAGATAAGCCCTCACCTTCTTGTAGTCTTCACCCAGGATTCAACAAACACTTACGAAACCTGTACATCTTTTCTTAATCATTGCGGCTGAGTTTGCATTTATTAAACAGTATTTGAGCTCCTTGGGTCGAGAATGAGCTCGCAGCGTTTCCAAAGCTCGTAAACTGTTTAATAAATACAGACTAAGCTGCCACAATGGAGAAAATATATGTAAAGGTTTCGTATGTGGACACGTCAGTGTACGATGAACCTGTGCTTCACCCCTCCTTCATCTCCAGTATGTAATGGGACATAAATAATGTATGGTTATTTATTTGCTATGGTGCTCACCATAGCACGGGCTATGGTGAGCACACTTACGGGCTCACCATAGCCCGTGCTACATTGACATTTCGTTCCGAGTAGCTAAATCTAAAACAACAACAACAACAATGTATGGTTCGTGTGGCGGTGGTTGGTTAACTGAATTTATCAATATCTTTACAAAAAATAGGCGCTGGTTAGTAACAATTAGTCTAAATGGACAATACTAAAATTAAGAACATTTTAGCCGCTTTACAAACTCGGAGTTTCTTACAAGTCGATTAATAACGCTAACAATTATTAACGTTGTTGTGTTAAATATTAATTATTATTTAATTATATAGGGTATTAAGTGATTAATGAGTTAATATTAGCACAATAAATATTTGGCTAATAAAACAAGTAGATATTATTAAAGTTATGGTGTAAAATGATGTTTATATAAGAGCGTAAAACCCGTAGCCTATGAGCGAAGGTGATGATAATGTGAAAATTACTGGAGGAAGATTAGCAGCTTTAACAGCTTAGTGTAGGAGCAGCGTGGCGCTAAACACTCGGTATTATACACAACAACAAAGACACTCGCTAACCTGTGACGAGAATAACACAACTTAGGAAATTGAGTAATGGGGAGAGTGTTGTGATAGAGGCTAGATGTTGTTAACAACACAGGAAGTGGTGATCACGCTCCTCTAGTCTAGCGTGTCACTACAACCTTTCTCTCTCTGGGCTCACTCTCAGTGTTCACGCCGAGCACTCACTCTTGGTACCGACTCTCAGTACTAACCCTCCGTGCACTCCATCTCCTCTGCCATTTTACGTTATACGATAAGTTCTGGCAGGAGTGGGAGCAGGAGAAGATGGAGCCAGGGGTGACGTCCTGCTGAGTGCGAGTGTAGTAGTACACAACAGCTGTGTTGGCCAGTACATATACAGCTTCTGGGCCCAGTATCCTAAGCACCACTTGCCTGATACCGTATCTAAGTGTGAATCAGTGCGTGGAGTCACCTCATCAGTCCGTGGCGTCACCTCGAAAGGAACCGTGTAACCATTACTAAGCATATCACAGTTTGTGCTTCAGGCCCCAGCAGCAGACGTCCCCTTGGTCAGTAACAGTTACACCGCAAGATCGCTGCCTCCAGGTACAGTGAGTGTTTACACCATATGTGTACAGCTGTAAGTTCTAAGTTACCTAGCAGTCTTCACCAGACTAGAGAGCTAAGTGGGTGTTTACTCAGCTGCTAGAACTGACCTCTAGCTCGACCAATAATCGGCGGGTGTGATA
This sequence comes from Procambarus clarkii, assembly GCF_040958095.1. NCBI lineage: Eukaryota > Metazoa > Arthropoda > Malacostraca > Decapoda > Cambaridae > Procambarus > Procambarus clarkii. The sequence goes on along the minus strand of NC_091240.1, from coordinate 11,764,063 downwards.
ATTAATACCGTGATGTTTGTCATATATCTACGTTTAAATCCATGTAAGGAGTCGGTCCCTAATGCACCAAATGGTTTCGATTTGCCCTATACTAACACGGAGGGAAAAATAATTCTAGTACTATACCTTCTCGACTCGTCTGTAGGTTCAGCTCCCCCGTTGCTGCAGCCATGGCTACTTTCTTGTGCACCCCATACTCATCCTGTGAGCGGCACTGTCTTGTGCACCCCATACTCATCCTGTGAGCAGTAGCTTATTGTGCACCCCATACTCATGCTGTGAGCAGTAGCTTATTGTGCACCCCATACTCATCCTGTGAGCAGTAGCTTATTGTGCACCCCATACTCATGCTGTGAGCGGTAGCTTATTGTGCACCCCATACTCATCCTGTAAGCGGCACTTTCTTGTGCACCCCATACTCATGCTGTGAGCGGTAGCTTATTGTGCACCCTCATACACCACCGCCTGCAGGATGAGTATGGCACGGTGCACCTTCCACTATCACCTGTAGGATGAGATTAAGGTATACCTTTAATTGCCGGTATAGCAGCGTGTACCTTGTACATCTCCCAAAAAGAAGAAAACCCTCTGAATTGTTAATGGTGTCACTTGTACCCAGACGCAGCTGATAACGAGCTATCTCAAGTGAACAAACGATCAAACACGGGATCAACGTCCCACAACCCTCCAGGTGTACTTTATCTTGCGGCTGTAAAGTGTTGAAACCTTTTAGTTCAGCATCTGGAGTATATTTAAAGGTGAGGAGGGCTACACAGGGTGGCCTTGGTGACGCCAGGGGGGTGGTGGTGGTGACGCCAGGGGGGGATGATAGTGACGCCAGGGGTGATGGTGACGCCAGGGGGGTGGTGGTGGTGGTGACGCCAGGGGGGATGATGGTGACGCCAGGGGGGATGATGGTGACGCCAGGGGTGATGGTGATGCCAGGGGGGTGGTGGTGGTGACGCCAGGGGGGTGGTGGTGACGCAAGGGGTGGGGGGTGGCAGCGTCGGTATGGTACTTACATAACCTAACACTGCTCGCCTAATTGTGCTTGCAGGGTTTGAGATTTTGATTTTTGGTTTCATCTGTTAACATACAATCCGTTGGTCTACAGTTGCCGAGCTTACTGGGCTCTTGTCATTGCATCAGTTCAGTTCTCTTACACCAGAAATCTGCCTTTATCTGTCCTGTCAGTTCCCCATAAAGTTTTGTACGTCCTAATCACGCATCCTCTAAATCTAATATCTTGCAGTGACTTGATGTTAATTGATGTAGTAGTTCCTCATCACTCATACCTCTCAGCTCTGGGGCTAGTTTAGAAGCATACCTTGGACTTTTTCTCCACATTCGTCTTGTTTTTGACCAGTTAAGGACTCCACGCTGGTGAAGCCTAAGCTACTCTATTCCGTTGATATGTATTTTCTTGTTTTACTAACCATGCTTGAACTTGAACTTGATATTACAAAACTAGTTTAGCATGTGGTATACAACATCCCGATAGACGTTCAGGCAGTTGGCCATACGCCAACTTAGCATACGCCTCTGATGTTATCCGTTTGATTTCGAGAGAGAGGTTCAGGTGTGAACTCAACCCTCCAACCCTCAGGTCTTTTTTATGATGTTCGTAATTTTTGTCTTATCTGGCGGGAATCTGGCCTTGAGGTTTTGGATGGGGATGTCTTCCTTGATTTCTTGTTTCAGTGCATTCCACTTTATTTATTTATTTATTTATTTATATATATATAATATATATATATATATATATATATAATATATATATATATATATATATATATATATATATAATATATATATATATATATATATATATATATATATATATATATATGCAAGAAGGTGCATTGGGATTGTGAGGATACATAGCATAGTAATTACAATCTTGTAAAGCCACTAGTATGCGCAGCGTTTCGGGAAGGTCCTTAATCTAAGAAACTTATAAGTAGGTAAATACTTGCAAAATTTATAAAAATGATAACAGTTACATAGCAAGAAAAAAAATAAAAGATGATAGAAAAATTGTAGGTATATTAAAGCACATAGGTAGCTCAGAATGATTGCAATGACAGCTTGAATGGTAGTTTAACAAAACTTAGTAGGCACAATACAGCATATGGCTAACACATAAAAGAAGACAGCAATGAACACAATGATAAAGTTGTTTGAATTAAGTACATAAAGATTGGGAGATTGGGGTAACACTAGATACAGAGCAAATTTAAAGCTCAGTGTAGGAAACTACGAAGATGAAATTAGGTACTTTTTGTTTTTGTTATTAAATGAGGCAAAAGTTTGACAGCTAATGACCACATGTACAGGTAAAATAATTTTCTTACACTTCTTTGACTCTTGCGTTTCCACCACCTACACTTCCCTCAGTAGTTTGTATTTTGTATGTCCTTATCATATCCCTTCTACTCTTCCTTTTATCTAAAGTTGTAAGGTTGAATTCCCTTAATCTATGCTCGTATCTTAGTTCTCGTAATTCAGGTACTAAAGTCTTGTTGCAAACTTCTGCAGTTTTCCAAGTTTAGTTTAATGCTTCAGGAGATGTGGATTTTATGCCGATGCTGCATATTCTGGCATTAGTCTCACGTAGATGGTGTAGATTGTGTCGAAAGAATCATTACTTAGGGTTTTAAATGCTGGTCTAATGTTTGCTTCCCGTATGTTGCCGATGTTACCCTGAGGTGACGGCAACGTTGGTGGTGAAGACAGTACTGTCACTGCTGCTGCTGCTGTTGCTGCTGCTACTGCTGCTGCTGCTGCTGTTGTTGCTGCTGCTGTTGCTGCTGCTGTTGTTGCTTAAAATAACCCCTATAGTAAATTTTGATCTTAATGAGAGACTCAGCTGAAACTGGGAAAATAGTTCTCCTGGCCTAGACTCCTCAAGCGAAGCAGCCAAAACAAAGGAAGCTGCCAGAAGCAGCGGAGACACGTGAAGCTGTGTCAGAAGCAGCGGAGACCCGTGAAGCTGTGTCAGAAGCAGCGGAGACCCGTGAAGCTGTGTCAGAAGCAGCGGAGACCCGTGAAGCTGTGTCAGAAGCAGCGGAGACACGTGAAGCTGTGTCAGAAGCAGCGGAGACACGTGAAGCTGTGTCAGAAGCAGCGGAGACACGTGAAGCTGTGTCAGAAGCAGCGGAGACACGTGAAGCTGTGTCAGAAGCAGCGGAGACACGTGAAGCTGTGTCAGAAGCAGCGGAGACACGTGAAGCTGTGTCAGAAGCAGCGGGGACACGTGAAGCTGTGTCAGCAGCAGCGGGGACACGTGAAGCTGTGTCAGAAGCAGCGGAGACACGTGAAGCTGTGTGAGAAGCAGCGGAGACACGTGAAGCTGTGTGAGAAGCAGCGGGGACACGTGAAACTGTGTCAGAAGCAGCGGGGGACACGTGAAACTGTGTCAGAAGCAGCGGGGGACACGTGAAACTGTGTCAGAAGCAACGGAGACACGTGAAGCTGTGTCAGAAGCAGCGGGGACACGTGAAACTGTGTCAGAAGCAGCGGGGGACACGTGAAACTGTGTCAGAAGCAGCGGGGACACGTGAAGTTGTGTCACTCTTGTTGCTGCTCCAGTTGTTTCTGCACACCTTTATCACACCTGTCTGCTGCTGCTGCTGATATTTCAGTGTCAGCGCGCTGACCGCCGGGAGAGAGGTATATACCTCCATGTTTACTCTTAGAGCAAGTCGAGACGTCTCTCGCACTGACCTACATAGCACGTCATCCAGGACTGAATGACTCATTTACTTTCGTTATGGAGTGATAGAATGAAAGAAGTTGATTATAATAATGCTTGAGGAGTCAGTGTTTGAGTTAGGTATTGTTCTAATAGCAGCTATGTGTTGGGTAATTAGAGGACGTAGGTGATTTTGGGTTATCTTCTTCTTGAGGTTATCTTGAGATGATTTCGGGGCTTTAGTGTCCCCGCGGCCCGGTCCTAGACCAGGCCTCCACCCCCAGGAAGCAGCCCGTGACAGCTGACTAACTCCCAGGTACCTATTTACTGCTAGGTAACAGGGGCATTCAGGGTGAAAGAAACTTTGCCCATTTGTTTCTGCCTCGTGCGGGAATCGAACCCGCGCCACAGAATTACGAGTCCTGCGCGCTATCCACCAGGCTACGAGGCCCCCTTGATAGTTCTGGTTCTGGGTAGTAGAACCCCAAGCACAAATACTATAGTTGAGATATGGATAGATGAGAGAGTAATAGAGCGTCACCAGGGCAGGGGGAGGTACATAATATCTGATCTTAGAAAGAATGCCAACAGTTTTAGAAACTTTGTTTGCAATATTTAGAATGTGTTCCTGGAAATTCAGCTTGTTATCGATGAGTTCATCAAGGAATTTACCATCAACTTTGTTACTAATTTGGATATTGTTTAGTCTTAGATTAATTTTCTTAGATTAAAAATCCTCAAATTATGCTACAATGTACCTGTTGATAATCCTCAAATTTTACTTTAATGTAGCTACTAATCTTTGTCAAATTTTCTTACAATGTACCTGTTAAAAATTTTCAAATTTTGCTACAAATTACGTACTTAAAATTATCTGTTAGATTAAGGAACTGCCCAAAACGCTATACGTGTCAGTGGCTTTACAAAGAATGTAAAAACCTCAATGCTATGTACTCTCATAAACCCAATGTACCTTCTTGTATATAAATAAATAAATAAATATATATATATATGTTCTTTACAAATTAATAAAATGTATTTACCAATTTAATCTAAGTTGAAATGCACTACAACACTAGATCTTCTGATCCTATAGATAACAATTATATTGGGAACAGAGACGGGGAAGGTGGCTGGCAGGAGACTCGGTGTTGGAGTATAAGCGACCACAGCAGCGGGCGGCATGGGGCAGCAGGCGGGCTATACTACTTATGTGATCTACCAGGTGAGTAAGATATCATCACACACCATCAGTAACGTCAGCGTTAAGTAGAGTAAACTCCTACTTTACGATTTACAGAAGGATTTATTATTATTATTATTATTATTTTCTACCACAGACGTGGCCACACATTTACAATGATAACCAGCATGTATACATTTCTTCTGTTCTCCATGGACAGGGTTAGAGATGTGTTAAACATATAGTTAAGGGATTTATTGAACAATCAACCACAGAAGGTGATTCGGTGCTATTAAAATGCTAGGCTAACCTACATACGTAAATACATAGTTACGCAGATTTACGTCTGCCCTACATAAAGTGTTCGATGTGTCTTTTACATAGTGTCATTAATGTACATTTACAAGGTGAAATGTAATTCTGATCAGCTTCCACATATACTTTATACACATGCATAAACATATACGTACATATACACATACATATATATACACACACATGCATACACATACATTTGTCTCTTTTACTCTGACAGGGTGAGATAGCTGATAGAGAAACTAGTGTGCAATTAAGCACTTAATGGTGATGTGAGGTCGCTTGTTTGTGAGGTCTCAGAGTGTGTGTGTGTGTGTGTGTGTGTGTGTGTGTGTGTGTGTGTGTGTGTGTGTGTGTGTGTGTGTGGCCTCAGTGTTCACCTAGGCTGCTCAAGGAGCTTACGTGAACACTGCAAAGGTGTTACTGATGCAGCAGGTCGGGGTGAGGGGCAGCAAGAGGTGCCATGCCTGAGCCTGCCTGCAGGACGCCACCTGCAGTACAGTGTGGTGGTGGACGTCCTCTACCTGGAGATAATGTTACACAACTTGCAGGTGCTCCACAGGTGTCATAGTGTGCATGTGTTATGACAAGTGCTCTACGGGTTTGCCTGACCTGACACTACTTCCAGTAGTGCTATGACAGGTGTGTTGACAGATGTTCTACATGTGTGTCATGACAGGCCTCGACGAGGAAGCCAGCGGCTCGCTATTAATGTAGTGAGCCGCTGGCTGTATTACCCCTGAGCCGCTCAGGGAGGAATTGGCACCTCTACGAGCTCCGGGGCATGTAGGGGCGCTCCTACGAGCTCCGGAGCATGTAAGGGCGCCCCTACGAGCTCCGGGGCATGCAGGACCGCCCCTACGAGCTCCAGGGGCATGCAGGACCGCCCCTACGAGCTCCAGGGGCATGCAGGACCGCCCCTACGAGCTCCGGGGCATGTAAGGGCAACCCTACGAGCTCCGGGGGCATGTAGGGGCACCCCTACGAGCTCCGGGGCATGTAGGGGCACCCCTACGAGCTCCGGGGGCACTACCACTGTACTCGTGCCCACTGTGTTGTTCACTATGGCGAGCTTTTACTCCTGTTGTTCCGGGTACCTTGTATTTGGTTTCAACTTTCCTGGCCTTCCACTTCTATGTCGTAACTAAACTTGATTACAATTGTATGTACAGGTGGTTTCTACAACCTTTTTTTCGTTGCATTCCACTTGGTGAGCACCCTCGGCCATATGATTGTTGACTTCGACACATGTGTGTTTCCAGCATGGTCTGTCCCTCTCAGTATCTTATATATAGTGACTATATCCTCTCGGTTATTGATCTTGAATGCAGGACGTGACCGGCTCACACCGCCATGCTAGTCCAGTTCAAGGAAACATTTAAATCTTGCTAACTTGCAACCGGTTAACAGACACGTATGAGAAAACAGGAATATTGTGAAGCAGTTGTTGGACAGGTAATGTAATATGATACATGTCTACAGATAAGTGTATTTGTTTCCAGGCCATGGGGGCGGCCTCCGTGGGCATGGGGGGCCTGGCGGGCGCCCTGGCCATGGGCTACACCTCCCCCGCGCTCCCATCCATGCGAGCCGACCCACACTTCTCCATCACCCAGGAACAGGCCAGTCCTTATTGTTTGTAAACTAATTTTACCAGTGTACACACACACACACACACACACACACACACACACACACACACACACACACACACACACACACACACACACACATGAAACGCGTGAATGATTGACACACATGAAACGGACAGAGAGAAAGATCAAGGAGTGGATATCACACTAAACTTGTCTCCTGAAGCCCACATCAAAAGAATAACATCGGCGGCATATACGAGGCTGGCTAACATCAGAACTGCCTTCAGAAACCTGTGTAAGGAAACATTCAGAACCTTGTATACCACATATGTAAGACCAATCCTGGAGTATGCGGCCCCAGCATGGAGCCCGTACCTTGTCAAGCACAAGATGAAGCTTGAAAAAGTTCAGAGGTATGCCACTAGGCTAGTCCCAGAACTAAGAGGCATGAGTTACGAGGAAAGGCTGCGTTAAATGCACCTAACGACACTGGAAGAAAGAAGAGTAAAGGGAGGCATGATCACCACATGCAAAATTCTCAGGGGGGAATTGACAGGGTAGATAAGGATAAACTATTCAACACGGGTGGGACGCGAACAAGGGGACACAGGTGGAAACTGAGTACCCACATGAGCCACAGGGACGTTAGAAAAAACTTTTTCAGTATCAGAGTAGTTAACAGATGGAATGCACTAGACAGTGATGTGGTGGAGGCTGACTCCATACACAGTTTCACATGTTGATATGATAGAACCCAGTAGGCTCAGGAACCTGTACACCAGTTGATTGACGGTTGAGAGGCGGGACCAAAGAGCCAGAGCTGAACCCCCGCAAGCACAACTAGGTGAGTACACACACACGAAGAATTAACACATGATGATGATGTATATGAAAACAAATATTACCACCAAGGAAAATGAAACAAGAACTTTACCTAAGCGGTTTCGTGTAATTTATTGTTTCATTTTCCTTTGTGGTCATACGTTCATGTATAATCACCACACTGAAAGCACTTAGTTTATATATATAATCACCACACTGAAAGCACTTAGTTTATATATATAATCACCACAGTGAAAGCAATTAGTTTATATATAATCACCCACAGTAAAAGCAATTAGTTTATATATAATCACCCACAGTAAAAGCAATTTCCCATCCGACCTGAAGTCCTGGCCTTGGTCTTATCCTAACCTCAGTGAAAGTCTTCCCGATTACCTAGACAATATGTGCACCACCAATTGGATTTATCTGGCCAGCTCCATCTAAAGGCCACCAACCATCTATCTGGGACAGCCCCATCGCAGACATGAGCTGCTACAGCTGCTCATTACTGCCCCAACTCAACTTGAGATTGCTCCCCCCATATAGCAGAGATGACTTCCCTTGCTGCTAGCGATCCCTGTGTCATCAACAAGCACACGTCTCAAACTGCAAGTCCATCATACTGCAGTATTTACATTATAATATATATTAATATTATTCATTTCTGAATAATAGTTCTAATTTCTGAATGAGGTTCTGAATTATTTGTATGAGAAAATATATTTTGTTATAATATATAGTGAGTTACAATTTATGAGCGTATCTTTTGTTGACGGCCGCAACTTAGACAATTATATATTATGACAAGCATAGCCTGAGGATAGGCTGGAATAATGCCATGAATTTCCGAAATCGTGGATTGATAAAAAATGTCTTGGCGTGTGGTTGAACAATGGCTTGACGTGTTTGTTGTGGATTGATGAAAAATAACGTTTGTTGCAGGAGTAGATGGGTGATTACTAATGACCTGATGTGAGTTGGAGTAGTATTGGGTTGATGAATAATGGATTAACGTGTTGCAGGAGTCGTGGATTGGAGCTGTAATGCCTGCGTGCGCCTTGCTGGGCAGTGTGGTCTCTGGGCCGCTTGTGGAGCGTCTGGGCCGCAGGGCTACACTCCTTCATCTCACCTGGCCACTGGTTCTGTGTACGTCTTAATGGTTCTCTTGACCACTGGTGCTGTGCATAACTTTCTCTACAACTCTTACATAAAAAAAATGTATGGCATCCCTGCGACTCATTTGTTTGTAACGTTACTATTTATATCGCGTCGTTCTGCTGTTCCTCAATTTGAACATTGATTATTTTCCTATTTTCCCTATATGACTTTTTTTTCTCCAGGCTGGTGAAGTAATCAGTCATTTTCTCAGTCTAGTTTCCTCGGATGAGGAACGCGTCTTATTGCGTATCCAAATGTTTTATTTTGTTGTAGATTTGTGTCATGTTTTGTATTATGGGACTCTATGCTAAAGCTGTACGCTTTAGGAGTCTAGTTAAGCATAAGCGTGTGGAGTCAAGCAGCCTTTTATCACTTTGTGTTAACCTTCAACTTCTGTTGTGTTTCCTGCAGCGTGGGTGATGATAGCCGTGTCTGGAGGTGTGGGCGGGGTAGTGGCCGGACGCATGTTGGGCGGAGTGTGTATGGGCGTGCAGGCCGTCGCTGGCTCTGTCTTCCTGCCGGAGATAGTGGAGCTGGAGCTGAGGAACATTATGAGTGCCTTTCCCGGTGTGCTGGGTAACTTGGGTAAGTTGCACACACCATGATAGCTACCTTCCCTGGTGTGTTGGGTAACTTGGGTGAATTTTACACGAGCTCTTTTTTGAATGACCCTACAGCCTCCAGGAAATACAATTAGAACTCCCGGTACTCACCACAATGAAAGTCTGTTCCTTGGGTGATAGGTAGTGACTGATTATAGTAGTGTTGTAGAGGGTGGTGACGAGAGAAACTATTGCAGGTCTGCTTGTGAGCTTCGCAGCGGGGCAATACCTCACTTGGAGGGGTCTGGCGTGGCTGGGGGCAGCGATGTGCCTCCCTGTTGTGTTCCTCCTGTACCCTCTACCTGAGACTCCATACTACCTCACACGTACTGGTACGTGGCTCCTTTCTATCCCTTTCCTGTTTGAATTAATAATCTAGTATTTTAGCCTGAGTAAGTAAAATTTAGAAGTGCAAACCCCAAGTATAATAATATAACATTTGATTTAAAGATGGTACAATGGGTTGGGTGAGATTACCAACCAATAAATTGACAGAGGTGATTATACTGGTAAAGATTAAATACTTAATTAGTCTAAGGTACTAATTTTGGGGAAGTGGGTAGTACAAGATATAGTGTGAGTTTGAAGCACAGGGTAGGAAACTATGAGGATGAAATTAGGTACTTTTTTGGTTTTACTTTTGAACAGGGTATGGGTTGGGCACTTTTTTACTTCATCAGGGAGTGAGTTCCAAAGACTGGGTGGGCCCTTTTATTTGCATGGAGTGTTTGCACAGATTTAGCCTGACTGGAGATATCGAAGAGATATCTGGTGTGGTGCTGATGGCTTCTATTACACCTATCAAGGAAGTTTCAGATTTAGTACAAAAATTTACAAAAATTACAGTAAACAATTGCCTGTATGATCCCAAAGTGTTCTACACCCGTTACAAACAACCTTCAAATGTTAACGTGAAGTTAGATATTATACGTTCTAGCCACTGATGTCACAAATGTTTTGTGGTGTTTCTTCACATTTATGACCACCACACTCAGGTTGGTGGACGTAAAGTGGCGGCATATCATAAATAAATATTCCTTGTTAAAAACGTGCTGAGAAAAATAATTTTAACAGGAAAGACAGAGGCGTCGATGACCGCTCTGCGGCAGCTACGACGCAGCACAGACCAGGCTGAAATGGAGCAGAAGGAAATCAACAGCAGTTGCAGCAGCAGCGAGAGCAACGCAAGCGTCAGTATGAGAGACATTATACTCCCGCCCAATTTGTGGCCGGTTAGTGTGTCGGCTGCCCTCATGGTGGCCCAGCAGACCACAGGCATCACTGCTGTAGTGTTCTTCGCCTCCAATATCCTCGACGCTAGTGGGGAGGGTGAGAAAGGCAGCTCCTCGGCTGTGTTGCTAGGTGTTGTCAACTTCCTGGGAACCTTCGTCGGTATGGTCGCCTTGGCAAAGTTTAGGCGGCGCCATCTTCTCCGTATGTCAACTGCTGTAATTGTGGGTTCCCTCCTCACTTTGTCACTCTTTTTCTGGGCACAGAGTGCAGGAGGCGCCATAGCCGCCATAGCTAAAACTCTGTACCTGGTGCCAATACTGGCACTCTTAGCTTACATGATTGGCTTTGCGCTTGGCTGGGGCCCTGTACCATGGGTGTTCCTAGGGGAAGGAATGCCCAGTCGAGTGCGAGGAAAAGCTGTGGCTGTGGTAGTAGCTGTCAATTGGGCATCGGCTTTTATTATCACAAAGACATTTGGGTGGAGTGTGTCGTCCCTTGGTGCCCACACCACCTTCCTGGGCTACGCTGTGGTCACCGTCATCAGCTCCACTTTTCTCCTTAGGGCCATGCCGGAGACCTTCGGCCAGTCAGTTCCCCAGATGGACAGGTTTTACAAAGAGGCAGTTGCCTTAAAGCAGCAGTAGCATTAAAATATTGTTGCTGTCATAACAAATATTACGCTTAATTGACCACAGAGTACTAGTATTGTACTCAAATGTGAGAGATGGAGTGTTCCTCAGGACCTACCATATTCTATCATACTCCATATAGCCAAGTTCTTTTTCCTGATTGATAATTACTTCTTTATAACCTAAGAAATAACTACCAAATCACACCCAAGGAGATGGTAAGGTCAAAACGTTTGTAAGATTACTGGTATATATAATTTATGTGGCGCAGTGTTCAAAGCTGCTGTTCTTGACTTCAGGGTTAATTTATAAACTGTATTGTACTGTACTAATACATTTGGCATGCGTGTGTGTTTACTATTTGTGCCTGCAGAATCGAGCTGTTAGGTCTTGGACCCCGCCTTTCTAACCGATCTATTTTTTCTGATGTTATGTCTATTACATATACTTCTCTAACACATGGCACACACCCCCAGGAAGCAGCCCGTGGCAGCTGTCTAACTTCCAGGTACCTGTTTACTGCTAGGTGAACAAATGCATCAGGGTGAAAGAAACTCTGCCCAGTTATTTCTGCCTCGGCCGGGAATCGAACTTGGGGCCCCTCAAGACTACGACCCCAAAGTCTGTTCACTCAGCCACAAGGCCTCCCCACCCCTGTTGTGTGTGTGTGTAATTACCATAGTGTAGTTACAGGACAAGAGCTACACTCGCAGTGTTCCGTCTTCCCATTACTTATAACGCTTTGAAACTAGACAGTTTTGGTCTCCACCGCCTGTGTGTGTGTATATAGATACATGTTTGTGTATGCCTTTGTGTTTATCAAAGTTGTATTTATATGAGAATGTAGAACTATAATAAACCCAGGTTTATAAGAACATAATGAAGATAACTGCCTGCAGAAGGCCTCTTGGCCCATACGAGGCAGCTGCTATTTATACACACCTAATATCCAAGGTAGCTCCTATTTATATCCACACATTATATGTAGTGTGTTTGATTTGAGCATAAAAAACATTTAGGCCAGCCTTCGAGACTTCAGTAAATAAAAAATTACCACTAACTAAAATTTGTTTTTTTAGTTAAGTTACATTATTATACAAAATTATACTAAATGCTTAGTACATAAATGTTTGTACTATGTTGCACAGTTACAAAAACAACTGCCTAACAAGAGGATGGGTTGCATTATTTATAAGTATGTACTGTAACTTCAAAATACTAGCATTCACACAATGGCCATAAGGTATAAAAAATAAAGCAAATTGTATAATAATTTAATTATACATAAAACAGTGCACAGGAGTCTTAGTAGGTTTGCTTTGCTATATTGTCACCAGTCTTTTATTCCAATCACAGAAATCAAAACTTATAAATTTAAGACCTCAAATTCAAGGACAACATTAAAGCTAAATTTTAATAAATTAGTCATGCAGGTAATGCCTAACAGCCAAGAGTAAGCTTCAAATTTAAGACAAAATTAAATTACTAAAGTTTAGCGTTTCCCCCCTTCCAAAATAATAACACTGAATATACAGTACAATACTGTACTAAACTGCAGGTAAACAAATATATTTAGTTATAAGTGACAAACAAGCAGAAATATAAGTTAGTTTTCACACATTGATCAATTTCATATAGAAACACACGAGCTGCACTAGCTTCCTGAACTGTACATTTCAAAAGACCAACTAAACAGAACAGCTAGTCAACATTTACCTTACACAGTAATTATTGAACTTGAATTGTTACAGTAAAGGAATAAATATCTTGTAATAAATGCATTGTTTAAAAACAAATTGTCAGTTATCCATTTAGTGGTCATAAGAACTCTAATGTTACTGAAAATTTTAATTACCAAGTATACAGTATTTAATAAATAAAATCTGAAAAATGTCAAATTTAAGTGGAAATACTAATTAATTCATTTGTTATCATGGTGTCAAGCTTCATTTCTAAAGTGCAAGTGATTACAGCAAGACAATAAAAGGCCTAGATTCAAACCTAAGATAAACTTGTATAATAGTAGGAAAGAGCATTTTATGTTATTCTATCATTCACATATGTCAAAGTTAATGTTGCACCTTTGTATTTTACACTATGAATCTAATAATTCTGAGATTTGCACATTTGAAGAAAAAGGATGCATCAGACTTATCTTGAAAATTCAGATGTTGCAACATGAAAAAACATTATTACATTTGTGAGTACAGTATCTTGATAGTTAAAGCTTCACAGCTTGTATGGAGTCATCTAAAATAAGACCAATGTATGAATTAAACTAGTAAATATAGTAGATTTTATTCGGTATCATCCTTCAAGACACTAAATCACAGAATTGTTTTTTTTTTTACTTTAACAAAGTTTGGTTTCACAGAAACAATGAACTTAATGTTGAATTCTGGACCACATGTACTAAAGGCAATGTTGTATCATGCAGAGTTGTATTTATACTAATCTTCCAGTAGATAACTTTATTATTTTTCTTCAATACTATAGGCACAATAAATATTGACCGACTGCCATGTTAAAACATTGAAGCAACGTGCATTGTAAACAAATGTCCTACTAATACATGTTTGCAGTGCATGAGGCTAACTATTGTATAACTCCTTGTTGTCCTTAAAATATCTACACAACCAATACAAAAATTTTAAACATTTTTTAATCTGGTTGTTAATTATGAGTCGAACCAGAGTATCGTCGGCACATTACATCAGTGACATCGCATTCATCAACAGACCTCTCATACATGCATCACAGTTCTTCCTGACCCTATTGTTATAATACATACAATAAAAATGTCAAGTACGTACTGGTAAAAAACCATGGTGCAATGTCAATTAAATACAAAGTACAATATAAACAAACAAACCCCAGGGAAGTACAAAAAATTCCATCATGCAGATTTTATTTTTGTTTGAGGCAAATGCAACAGCTAATAATTGATAACAAAGAATAAATAGATACAAAAAAATTAAGCCTTGTTATTAAATTCATTAACTGAACAGTTACACTCAGATAAATACTTTATGGCATAAAATGTTGGTCCTAGAAATAAGAGATTAAAACATGAACAGGGTGAAGAGTTTCCCCATACACCACTAACAGTGGTGGCTCTAGGTGAACAATGTTGTTGCTGTTAAACATTCGCTACCTGGAACAAAAAGTTCCAAGTAACACGGGTTATGGTGTAGGTGAACAAGGACACGACACTATGCTCATTCAAACAGTTTTTCATAATTCATAGGGTAATTATGAACTATATCACCGAGACTAGATTCAGCACCTGAACTGAACACAAATACATTATGCCCCAATATTAACTGCCAAAATATAACTACAGAAAACTTTGTTTATAATAAATATGGTATACAAAATAAAAAGCAATTCACATTTACATCTTTCAGAAAAGTGTTACTACTACATGCAAAATAACTTACGTGGCTAAAATGTGTATGCATGTACCCAAACCATACAGCACAGTCCTGTACATTCATGACAAAAAAAAAAATTATATATATATATAATATATATATATATATATATATAAAGCAGCAGCTGCACAAGTTCCATTACATAAACAAAGAAATGCCAATGTACAAAAGTAACATCATCAATAAAAACAAGTTTAAATAATGAATGTAAGATCACTTAGTATGTATCACAAGAACAGGCTTAACAAGTCCTTCTGTTCTAGACTTTGGTTTCTAGGAATGATTTGTTCACCACAAGCCCAGTGCTGGCTGCCTCATCACACCTTGACAGCCTCGAGCATAAGCTGCTTCCTCGAGTCTGTATGCTGTGCATGTACAAGTTATCTTCATTAGTCTTTATCACTCAACTTAAAGCTTTTCACCTATTTGAAGAAATTCACTCTATACAACCTTCTTTTGCTACAATAAAGAATCTCACACTAATGAAAACTAAACATTTATAACTATGCATGAAGTATTTTAATAAGAGATTTTTCACGAGACATATTGCACAAAATACAGGTGTACCTAAAATCAAGTTGAGATTGCCTACATTTATCAGAGATAATTAAGCCAAGAAAAGCATACTTTGCACTCTTGTACAAGATAATATGTCCAATGTATTACCTCAATGATCAGTTCTTTTGATATTCACACTAGTAACATTTTACTTTTCATTGCTCTGTGTGAAAGTTTTTACTGTACATTTCTTACAGTGAATTTAATTTTTTTTAAAATACGTCCATTTAAACAGCTTTATATATTATTTATGAAAATTAAAAAGTTAATTTCATGCAAAAGTTTTATACAACTGTAAAGATTTGGTATATGCAATCAAATATATAGATACTGTTTTCAGGAACAGATGGGACTAATATTTAATGGAAAGCACCATTTATGAGATAGCTATACAAGTTTTGATGAAAGTGTTAATTTCTTTCAAATCACACAATACTACAAAGACCTGTATAGGTCTACAGAACACAACTAAAATTGTAAGCAAGGCTGTGCGAGCCTTGGACTAGTCACAGACTTCCACACAAGCTGAAAATATTAGCAAAGTTAAGAAAAAAAAAAAAGTTAATTACCTCATGAGAAAGAATGTTTGATCGAGAAGCAAAGCAGACCCGACAAGCAACAATGCACATGTGTAGCAGAAGTGCATACAGAAGCAGCATTTCACGAGGCCAGTGTTGTATTAAGCATACATCAATATGATCAAGGATGTCAAGTGCCCAGGGCAGTGATGCTAATCTGCAGTGGAGTTGGCCAATACAATGTGCAAGCTATTCAGCACAAGTGACGCGGTTGTCTGATGGGGGATTATCTGCCGCTGGGGATGCAAGAACAGCGTCATTGAGCAGTACAGCATCGTCCTCATGCAATAAATTGGTCAAAAGCATGTAGACTGGCTCAAAGGCACGTTGGTAACCCTGTGAGGTCAGATGTAAGTAGTCATACATGTCTCTGTGGTCTATCGTTCCATCTCCTAGGACAAGGTCGCGATCAATATTAACCACCTGCAAGATAGGGAAAAAACATGAAACACCAGCAAGGTAAAAATAAATTATTCATTTACCTAGCCTGCTGTAAAAACAGCTCACTTTTTATATGACCTATTGCAACTAAATTTCACACAATTTTTTTTCCCAAGCTGCAAAACCTTTCATAAATTTTTAGAACATTTAGTTTTGAAGCTAAAGACATGGCTAATAAATGTTAAATATTATTCTAACTGTCTGCCTATGATGTAATAATATATTGGTTTGCTCTAGTAATCTCTCGCATTATCTCTTCACTATTTTTGTTTAAGAATTAACACTGCAGACAAAATTAGTTGTACTAGTGTGAAAGTGTTTGACATATGCATAATCTAAAAACATCCAAGCATGAACACTACGACTTTTCACGACTTTTGTTAGGTCAAAGCTAGAATATGCAGAGGTTGTGTGGTACCCATATCTTAGAAGCACATCAACACACTGGAAAAGGTGCAAAAACATGCTACTAAGTGGCTCCCAGAACTGAAGGGCAAGAGCTATGAGGAGAGGTTAGAGGCATTAAATGCCAAAATTAGAAGAAAGAAGAAAAAGAGGCGATATGATCACTACGTACAAAATAGTAACAGGAATTTATAAAATTGAACACAATGAAGCAGCCCCAGTGCAAATACAGCGAAGCAGACTCGCCGTGAGTAATGTGAGCCAGCAACAATAAATAACACAAGGCAGCTCCAGCGTGAACGAGAGGCAGCTTCCAGTGTGAAGAATGGGATGCAGCCCCAGCATGAACAATGCGACGTAGCCATAGCAATAACAACATGAAGTACAAATAGGAAAGTAGAATCTAGATGAATATTCTCCATATTGACAGTGTTCCAGAGCTGGGCATCTAATGTTGTATTGCCTCAAGATATAAATCTAGAAAGATTCCCAAGCATTTATTCAGGAGTTTATATACAGTTTATCTCATACTTTACATGACAATTTAATCAGCACCTACAAATGCTTTAGTAAGTAAGTAATTATCAAAAGAAGGCACCAAACCGGGAAGGCTATGTAGCACCATCAAATGTGCGGAATAATCAGAGGGCGCTAAATATCACCAAGGATGCCAATACGAGAACAAAAACGCATAAGGCGAATGATATCAAAAGTATCCGAGTCACCAAGAATTCTATTGAGGGACAGGTGACCGCGAGGGGCGGTCGGAAAGCAAGACACACGCTCGTCCTGGAAGTCAGGACATTCAAGAAGGACATACACGACTGTAAGAGGGACAATGCAATTAGGACAATAAGGAGCAGGGCGGCGCTCCATCAAGTGACTATGGGTTAAGCGAGTATGGCCAATACGCAACCTCGCCAGAGCTGTTTACCAACGCCGGTTACAGTGGTAGGAGGATGGCCACGAGGAAACAACATTTAAGAGTACGTAGTTTGTTACCAGTAACAGACGACCAAGAAGGCTGCAAACGGGTAAGGATGGAGGAATGGATAACCGGGTAAAAGTCGGAATATTAAATACCTTTACGAGAGGTGGGACAAGAGCGGACAGCTTCCTTGGTGGCAGCATCCGCACGCTCATTTAAAGACACACCAATATGGCTGGGAACCCAACAAAACTCAACCGACTTAAATTTTCTGTGAACAAGAAACAGCCAATGCTGGATCTCGACAACTGCTAGATGAACCGGATTAAAGGACCCGAGAGCCATGAGAGCACTACAAGAGTCAACAACAACTACAAAGGAAGACTGACAACGAGAAAGCAGGAGTCGAAGAGCATAGAGAATAGCATAAAGCTCTGCTGTAAAGATGTTAGTCTCCGGAGGTAAGCGACACATATAAGTGCGATCAGGAAAAACAACAGAGTAGCCAACACCGTCTGCAGACTCAGACCCATCGGTGAAGACAGAAACGGAGCGGGAGTGAGAAGAAAAGTGCTCAAGGAAAAGGCGTTTTAGAACCGTAGGAGGGGTAAAAGCTTTAGTGATGTGGGTCAAGGACGTACAAAACTGCGGAAGGGGGACTCTCCACGGGGACAAAGAAGGAACAACACGAGGAGAAACATTAGAAACACGAACAGAAACAGAATCCTGTAAGCGAGATAACCGGACAGAAAGAGGGAGGTGGTGAAGAGGAACAGGAATCGCAGGATGGGTAAAAGTTAAAGCACGACAGATGCGAGAGGAAGGATGTTGTAAGGACCACGCAAGATAGCGAAGACAGTAGCGATCACGGAAGTCCTGGAGAGACAGGAAGCCAGTGTCAACATACAAGCTAAGGACGGGAGTCGAACGAAAGGCACCAGAACTGAGGCGCAACCCAGTATGGTGCAAAGCATCAAGACGGCGAAGAGTAGAAGGAGAAGCAGAAGACTAAGCAGGGCAACCAAAATCGAGCTTAGACAGGACGAGAAAGGAATGTAAAGCAAGGAGAGTGTGCCTATCCACTCAAAGAAGTATGGGACAATACCCGAAGGAGGGTAAGGGCCTTAGAGCACTCAACACGGAGGTAAGAGATATAGGGAGACCAAGACAAACGAGTGTCAAGGAATAACCCCAAAAGCTTCGCCGAATCTTTGTACTCAAGGGGATGACCATAAAATGACAAAGAGGGACGAAGAACGACCCGTTTCCGAGTACAAGACATGGCACAAGTCTTAGAAGTAGAGAACTTGAAGCCATGATCGATGGCCCCAAGACGACATGGCATCAATTGCAAGTTGAAGCCGGCGCTGAAGGAGAGGCGAATCATCACCCTGACAGCAAAGGGTAAGATCATCGACATAGAGAGCGGAGAAGACGCCCGAAGGAAGAGAGGAAAGAAGACCATTAAGGGCAACCAGAAAAAGAGTAGTGCCCAGAACACAACTCTGGGGCACACCTTCGTATTGCTGAAAAGAGGCAGAGAGAGCGGTACCAAGGAGCACCCGAAAGGAACGACTAGAGGAAGCTGCGGAGAAAGAGAGGGAGATGACCACGAAGACCAAAAGAATGAAGCTGGGATAGAATATGATATCGCCAAGTGGTGTCGTAAGCCTTTTCCAGGTCAAAAAGGACGGCAACAACGGAGGTCTTCGCAGCAAAAGCAGTACGAATATAGACCTCCAAGTTCACCAGGACATCAGTCGTGCTGCGGCACTTGCGGAAACCAAATTGAGAAGGGGAGAGGAGGTGATGGTGTTCCAGGAACCACATCAGACGAACGTTAACCATATGATCAAAGAGTTTGCAGACACAACTTGTGAGGGCAATAGGGCGAAAGTCCTTAGGGGAAAGTTCCCAGAGATCCCGGTTTGCGAACAGGGAGGACAACGGCATCGAGCCAGTCCTCAGGGACTGACGACGACTTCCAGATCCGATTATACAGACTCAGTAAATACCGAGACGTGCACGGAGGGAGATGGTGAAGCATCTCATAATGAATACCATCAGAGCCCGCCGCCGTAGAACCGCAGAGGGCCAGGGCAGAACGAAGTTCAGAGAGAGAGAAGGGATCGTTATAGGAAAGTCGAAGACGAGTGCAGAAATCTAAAGGACGAGACTCAAGGACAGGTTTACGAAGAAGGAAAGATTGGGGAAGATGAAGACCAGAGCTAACAGAAGAAAAGTGGGAACCCAGTTTGGTAGCGACCTGCAACGGCTTCGCCACACAAGTACCACGGAGGTGAAGGACCAGTGAAACACCGGGAACGAACTTACCCGCTATTTTACGGATACGCTTCCAAATCTGTGGCAGGGGAGTTTCGGACGTAATTGTGGAGACATAAGATGCCCAACATTCACGTTTAGCCATACGGATGGCCCTCCGGGCCACCGCACTCGCTTTCC
Source organism: Procambarus clarkii (assembly GCF_040958095.1). Lineage (NCBI taxonomy): Eukaryota > Metazoa > Arthropoda > Malacostraca > Decapoda > Cambaridae > Procambarus > Procambarus clarkii. The sequence continues at coordinate 11,744,022 of NC_091240.1, read as the reverse complement.
AAAAGAAAAGAAAAGAATCGGCCGTCTGCCAACGGCGGTGCCTCTTCCAGGCTGCACGCTTACAGCAGACAGCCTGAGCACAGTCTGCATTCCACCAGGGATCCGAGAGGAAGAGCGAGGAATAGAGCGGAGGGCAGCGTCGAAGAGTGTCATGAAAAAGGAGGAGAGCACGATGGAGAGGTTGAAGGGAGTGGTCAGGGGGCGCAGTAGTCACAACGAGAGACTTAGCCGCACCAGGGGACGAAGTGGTCACCACTGGGGGCTTGAGGCTCGACCCAACCACAGAGGGAGGGAGGGGAGGTGGGGGAACAAGTCAGGAGAGTCAAAGGAGGAGCAAGGTCGGGGCCCACCGCAGCAGAGGCTACAGAGCCCGGTCTTCCAAGACAGGCCGACTCGGGGGCTTGGTCGCCCACCCCACGAGCCCGAGAGGATACAACAGAAACATTCAATGACATACAGACGAAGAGTGATAAATTCATCCACGAATGTGCCCCCACACCCACCATGGAGCCACAATTAGAGGCAGGACACCCAACAAGAAGTTATCGCCGATCATGCCGGGGCCCCCTAAGGGTGCGTCGTGAGTATACGCCCCACAAACGCCACCTTAAGAACCGTCAGTCCGTCGAGATCGGGTTCAGCGACGAAAGGGGGATTGACAATAAAAGGTCCCCCTCGCTCGAGATGTTGGGTACTACAGTTCTACGGGTGCAAGAGTATGTCTCCTCAAGCACCCGGGCGTCAAAATAGAAGAAATCCAAAGGAATAACCAAAACAAGCAAAAGGTCGGCAGGAAACGACAAGCAGATAGGAGAAGAGCGGGGAGAAAAACGAAACATAAGGAAAAGCGATCCGGCACAATTAGAGAAGACAGCAGCAGGAGTGCAAGGCCAAAAAAGGACAAAGGACTGTCCCACGGATCATCACACTCCGGCAGTCGTCCACTAAACCCCCCTCACGGCGCTAACGGGCCGGATGGGGAGGGGGAAATGCTTTAGTAAAAAAAAAATCACTGAATCACCCTACTTTCAACTTTGACTGCACAAATTCCTCAACAATCACACATTCTACATAATTAAAATTATCAACCACGTCCTAAAACTTCACCATTCACATTTATTTCACAATTTCCTTTTGCACCATCAAATTTAATTATTTTTTTCACATTCACTTCTAAGTCTTTTATCTCACAATTACAATTTTCATATTCTTCATAAATGTCTATCACTCTGCTAAAAGAACTACATCTGCCTACATCAAATCAGGTCTAATGTACTTAAATTACTCCTACTTAGACATACACAAGGTTAACACCTTCATCAAATAACCTGTACTGTACTTTGATCTCTCTCATGACCACATCCAAATAAACAATTTCAAAGATGATATTTTGCAGTCATGGCAAACACCTGCATTAATATCCAACCAGTCACTAATATAAGCACTATTGGTACTGTACTTTTTACACAAACTTTTACATGAAAGCAAAATAGAATTTGGGCAGCTTTTACATGCTAATTACTTCAAAGAATCCCTCTGAATTAACTTTGCCATATGCTTTACTTCTATAAATATAATGATGTATAAATAATAATTAATTCCTAGAACAAATTTTAAGGTAAAAATATGAAAGCAAAAAGTGATAACTGAATATTTAAATCCAGTATCTTTAATCTAATAATATTAAATCATTATAGTTATGTCTCACCTGACATAAGTCATTTTGACGCAGAGCTTCCTTTATGAGAGCATTGACCTCACTATTCTTCTCCCGTAAAGGATTGGGCTTCTCCCCTCGAGGTAGGAGTGACTGAAAGGCAATCATACAGTACAATTATTTTTAAAATATCACAATGCACATAAATTCAGTTAATTTTACTTCTCCAAGCAGGCTAGCCACAACCCATACAGCTAACCTTGGTATCTTCTGTGCCTGGCCCCTCCCATGTCATTCAATTATAACCTGTAATACTACTACAATTCCCTACGGGGCCTCGTAGCCTGGTGGATAGCGCGCAGGATTCATAATTCTGTGGCGCGAGTTCGATTCCCGCACGAGGCAGAAACAAATGGGCAAAGTTTCTTTCACCCTGAATGCCCCTGTTACCTAGCAGTAAATAGGTACCTGGGAGTTAGTCAGCTGTCACGGGCTGCTTCCTGGGGGTGGAGGCCTGGTCTAGGACCGGGCCGCGGGGACACTAAAAAAGCCCCGAAATCCTCTCAAGATAACCTCAAGATAACCCTACAACTGCCAAGATCCTTAGTGAAACACCAACTTGTTCAGATAAGCATTCAAACAAATTGTTTGAATTGTTTGGACAAATTGTTTGCATGCTGGCAATTCTAGTGTTATTTAGATACAGTACTACCTGTATTGCAATATACAGTACTGTACTTTATTTTGACAAAAATACATGTTACTTATGACTACCAGTAAACAAACTATTGGAAGAAAAATATATATCCAGTGGAAAAGCTTCATCATCAGTTCTGGTACCTTTTCTGTTTAACTTTACACACCCATATTTCTATTTTAGTCATTTGGCAATTACCGAAACTAAACTTAAGTCTTTTCCTGGTTTCATATTCTCGGCTCATATTCCAGCTCAGAAAACCCAAGCGTTTTCATTAACATATTGACAGAATAGCAAGAAAAGTAAATACTTACAAGAATTATTATATAGGCTTGTGGCTGCTTTTCCCTAATTGTCTGGAATATTTCTGTAATACCCCCGGCAACTTCTGCTGCTGTATGATTGTGGTTATTAGTTCCAACTAATACCACAACTGCCTGTAACAACAATAATTTTTAATGCAGGGCTTCAAAGATATGAACATATGATCAATGTCACATCAATGCTCTTATGACTTTGTGATCAAGTCAGAAATAAAATTTTGTACAATTTTTAAAAGATGCATAAAAAATCAACATGGTGGACTCCTGTCTTAACCAAAAAACCAGATGAACCAAACGAAGTCTGATCTAGTTAGTGTTCTGATGTAATATAGTAAATGTTAAGATAAACAAGTATAGTACTCCAATTAATCCAATTTTGTTTTGGAGAATTAATTTTTTTTACTGCAATATAATTTGATTACAGAACTACAGTACAGGGAAGACGCGATAGAACAAAGAATTTGCTATCAGAAATGTTGGTTATCCAATTCAGAAACCCAGAATAAGAAAGACATCACTAATCAAGACTGACTTAGCAAAAAGTACCAATTAGAAGCATAAAATAATTTTTTATCTTTTTATTTTTGTACAGCTAGGTGGTTGCAGGCGATGAGTCACACCGTGGCTGAAGTATGTTGACCAGACCACACACTAGAAGGTGAAGGGATGACGACATTTCGGTCCGTCCTGGACCCTTCTCAAGTTGACCGAGAATGGTCCAGGACGGACCGAAACATCGTCGTCCCTTCACCTTCTAGTGTGTGGTCTGGTCATCAGCTAGGTGGTTGTCTATTTTTTATGGGGGGAGAGGCAGGGCTGAGTATAGTGTTCTGTGCTGGAACAGTAGTCATTCAGTACTGTATTTTGTAGTACTGTATAGTAATGTTAGGAACATAAACTGAAGGCCTCAAGGTAAAGAGCAAGATGTGGAATTGCCTGGTATCCCTTGAAATAAAGGGCGAGGGGGACTGGACTGGATGTCCACCTTTATCTTTTCCCTACTATAAGTAAATGTTTATCTTCACAACCATTGAAAGCTTAAGATTGTAGTAATAATTAAATGCAATTGGTTCACATGTGAAAAATCCCAGGTTTAATTCTCATGCAGTATGGAGATTCACATTGCAGAAAAAAGGTACCCAGGAATAATTTAACTGGTGTGGGTTGCATGCAAAGGTCAATTGTTGACCTATGTCAACAATTAACCTTTGAAAGCTCCCATTTACAATCCACCTAACAGGCTTCCTGTTCCCCCCCAAAAAAAATGGAAAACAAATTCATAACTATTATTTATTTTTAATAACAATACAACACAGAATCCATTTTAATGGATGAAAACTCAACTTTTAGGATCAACTATAATTTTTAATATCACCTTTGGTTTTATAAATTCCAATTCTCCATTCCGAAGTCTCCAAAGGACGTGTTGTGTTTGGTCCCCTCCAATACCAAAATTGAGGCTATGCATGGGAGCAAACCACTTCTCCCACAGATCGGTGGACAGAAGATTGGCCACTAGCGAGTCACCCACGAACACCACATCAGGTTCCATTTCACGTGCCTGGTTTACAAACCTATTATGCTGAAAACAAAATGGTACATATTTACAATACTTTCTAATTTTACATAATAATATACTTGCATGCACAATGAAAGTTTAAACAAAGTGTGGAAATACTACTTCCTTTCTTTGGAGTCTGATAAATACCACTTTGAGCCTTCATGTTTGAAACAACTTGGCCAAGACAAATAAATCTCATTGCGTCATTATTTTTATCCTATTTAAATGTATTTGTAACTGCAACACGACCAATAATTCTGATTTATTCACACACACCTCATCTCTCATCACTTAGAAGAAATCTCATCACTTAATATAGACCTAAACTATCCCATAAAATCTTCTGTTTAGTTTTGATCTTTAGTTAGGTCAGCATAAGAAAACTATTACCAAGAATATAATACTGTATTCCGGTATAATATGCTATGCTATTTAAAAGATATTTAAGTTCATCTTTGTCACACTGCAACCCTGAATGTATAGTAAGCCACCACATGCAGATGTGATATACAGCATGACATTATTTTGAATGTACAGTACCGTAATCGTAAACATTTATATACCACCGAATATTTCTCCTTTTAAAACTTATAAACAGTCCAAATAATCAAGATGACTTATAAGAGTGGATTCTAGTGGTAAAGGATCTTTGCACACACTCTAGGAGCCAGATTCATGAAGCAGTTTCGCAAGTACTTACGAATGTGTACATCTTTCCTCAATCTTTGATGGCTTTGGTTACATTCATTAAACAGTTTACAATCATGAAAACTTTCCAATCAACTGTTATTGTTATAAAACAGCCTCCTGGTGCTTTGGAGCTCATTAACTGTTTAATAATTGTAAACAAAGCCGCCAAAAATTGAGAAAAGATTTACAGATTCGTAAGAGCTTATATAACTGCTTCGTGAATCTGGCCCCCAGGTCAGCAAGTACGTTACTTATTATTTACTGCCATCCACTTATGTCACTTTTACAGTACCCTGCTGCAAACCTATTTGTGCTGGAGGAGCAAAGGATGGGTACGAGGGACGGGCGAGAGAGCCAGCCGAGACACTGGCAGCATCATGTCCTCACAACACTTCCCATTAACAAGTTGCTCGTCCTAGTTAACCACACTATACTCAAACATCTGGACCACATTATTTGTTATCAGTCCTTTACTTTGAATTACTGTATGTTTAATAGGGTAGTTTGTTAGAATGGTTAGGTTATGTAAGGAAAGAACTGGCCTGGGAAGTGTAGGCCAAGGAGGTGTAGAACAAATCTACAAGGGCCGTGACGAGGATTCGAACCTACGTTTGAGAGCATCCCAGACGCTGCCTTAATCGACTGAGCTACGACATGGTATAAGAATTGCAACCAGAAATTCTACTGAATTTACTTGGATCCTGCAGCCTCTCCGAGACACAATCCAGGTTGTGGATTTGTTTATTTGATGCATCGCGCAATTGTGATTTCTGTGTGTAATGAAGTAAGGGCGAAGAGGTAGAACGGCCTATTGACAGAGCTCGAGTGCGTGAGGGGAATTGTGTAAAATCCTGGTTTGTGTCTCGGAGAGGCTGCAGGATCCAAGTAAGTTCAGTAGAACTTCTGGTTGCAATTCTTATACTATGTCGTAGCTCAGTCGATTAAGGCAGCGTTTGGTATGCTCTCGGACGTAGGTTCGAATCCTCGTCACGGCCCTTATGGATTTGTTCATTTGATACATCAAGCAATTGTGATTTCTGTGTGTAAGGAGGTGTAGGCCTGGGAGGTATAGGCCTGGGAGGTGTAGGCCTGGGAGGTGTAGGCCAAGGAGGTGTAGGCCAAGGAGGTGTAGGCCAAGGAGGTGCACCAAGAGAGGTAGAGCCTGGGAGTCGTTCCTCAACATACTGGAGCAGAGTATAAACATAAAGGAGCTGTCACTCTTATAAGGTGTGCAGTGAGTGTTGTATGGAGCCTCCAGACTAGAGGTGGAGGGCTGCCCCTGGACCCCACCAGCCAGGGTGGTGGTGGTGAAGGTGCAGGAGAGGACTGCTGGAACACCATTAGTCACCCCGAGAGTGGACGAGGTCCCCCCCACTGCTCCACACCTACCATGCTCAGCCAGCGGCCGTCCCCCTGCACGTCCTCTAGGGGCGTGGGCACCGCTGCCGGGTTCATCTTGGGGCCTCCACCACCTCCCGGGGCTCGTCTCCAGCACCACAGTACCCAGGTGAGGCTCCAGCACCTGCACCGCCGACGGACGCAGCTCCCTCACCCGACCACAGCACCACACTGCTGCCTCAACACGCCTCGTAGTCCTCACACCTTTACTACCCCACAAAACATATTTATCCCTTTTTTTATATGAAATAATTCATTAACTAGTAATTAACCTGTTAGGATAATCGCTAAATTATATAAAAAAAAAATCTGAGTGTGGAGGAATTTTGATCGATGTGTTTATAAGCTTAGGTTGGGTGTGGCCAGTAACTGGATGGGTGCTCGCCAGAGACAACCAATAGGCTTCTTGTCCCCTACACTGGTATACCAATATTATGTGATCCAACTTAAAATCATATCAGTATAATTAGTTAATTGTAACTTGTTTAGACCTCAAATCAAGTACATTTGCTATTTATTTTAGTTAATTTGTTAATGCCTTCAGCCATACACACCCTTTGAGTATGAAAGAGGGCAACTGAGCCACATGTATGTAACTACAGTATTGTATTGTATGGCAATAATAAGGATACAATTATAGGCCTATTATACAGGCTATCGATGAATAAGACATTAATATAACTCTCGTGTACGCTTTATTCACATGTATATAATACTAAGGTAAATAATCACGAGAATATGTAACAATTATATCAGTCCTGACGAAAATTGCCATCAATCAAGATAACAAAGATGGCGGCAGCTGCAGCGTTTGTTTCTTGCAATTGACATTAATGATGCCTCAAGTCGCGGCCGGGGCCTCTCGCTTAAATGTTTCTCCACAGTTTTTTCACATATATAAAATAAATGTTAATTTTATGTGTGTGTATGTGTGTATATATATATATATATATAATAAATTAATATATAAAAATTAATATATATATATATATATAAATTAATATATATATATAGTGACGGTAAAGCGTTGGTGTTCGGCTGTTTCAAAAGCTAGGGGCAGGGCCTCGTCACATGACAAAAGAGAAAAGTTGGTCCTTTCGTCTGTGGTAAGGTAATGGGAAGACACACAAAACACAAGTATATAAACAATGAAATTTTAATTACTCTAGAAAAACAAGACATGAATAAAGGCAATCTCATAAAATATGCAGGATAAGTCAACAAACAAAATAACATGAATAATCACTGGCAAATGAAAAGTTACGCTAAGACAAGTAAGTTACAGTGATGGCAAAATAAAATATGAGTGCTGGAATACTGGCTTCGAGCTGCCACCTCCCTTAGTACACGAAAGCCAAGGCTTAGTCTACCAGCGAGAGATGTCAACTGCATGGAGCACTGAGATATTCTGACGAGACTGGCACACTACAGCCCAGACGTCGACTTGTGGTGGTGGCGGAGGGCAGGGGCGACGAGACACCAGCCAATCAGCAACAGGCAGGCAGAGGATGAGCAGTTAGCTGGTTACGGCGGTGGGTAGCAGGTGTGCCGGTGTGCTGGATACGTTTTGCTCTCTGGGCAAAACGTTTTGGAGATATTTGGTGGACGTATCTTCTATACTATCTTGTATAGTGACGTACTTTGTAGGGAAGAGCAGGCTCAATCTCTCTTGAAAGAGATTATCGTCACAATATATATATATATATATATATATATATATATATATATATATATATATATATATATATATATATATATATATATATATATACATATACACACACACACACACACAAAAGTGTGTGGACATGTGAAATGTCCACATTTCATGTGAAATAAATGGGGACAGTGAAACAGTTGTTAAACTCGATTTCAAGAGACGACGCGATGGGGAACTTAGAATTTTTTTCTTGGGTATAATTGGACAGACTTGTTGCTAGGCAAGGAAGTAAATGAGATGTATGTCAAATTTTGCACAATATATGATGAAGGCACAAAAACATTCATACCAAAACAGACATGCTTAATAAGGTTGTTTATTGTATACCTAGGAAACAGGGTTGGTTCAACAGAAATTGCGAGAGGGCCAGAGATCAAAAGACCCAAGCATGGAATCATTATAAAAAGAGGTCAAACCACCAAACATACCAGCGATACAAAGATGCAAGAAACAAGTACACGTCAGTAAGGAGAGAGGCAGAGAGGAACTTTGAGAACGGTATAGCAGACAAATGTAAATCAGATCCAGGCCTTTTCTATAAATTCATTAAAAGTAAGCTGCAGGTAAAGGATAATATTCAGAGGTTGAAAATGGGGGACAGATACACGGAAAATGAAAAGGAAATGTGTGAAGCATGAAACGAAAAGTTCCAAAGTGTGTTTGTACAAAATGAGATCTTCAAAGAACCAGACACAATACGAATTCCAGAGAACAACATAGAGCGTATAGAGGTGTCTAGAGATGAAGTGGAACATATGTTAAAGGAGCTAAGTAAGAACAAAGCAGTTGGTCCAGATGGAGTTTCACCATGGGTTCTGAGAGAATGTGCATCTGAGCTCAGCATTCACTTCGCCTGATCTTTCAGGCATCCCTGTGTACAGGAATCGTAGCAGATGTGTGGAAATAGGCTAACATAGGTCCAATCTACAAAACTGGCAGCAGGGATGACCTCCCCCAATTATAGACCAATATCATTGACAAGAGTAA